>NC_138592.1:498200-703144 GCF_964289735.1 Phaethon aethereus
GGCTGGTGCTGCCGCTGTGGAACTTCACTGGGTTTACGTGGGGAGGGGGCGGTGGCACTGTGCCCCCTGCACCGCTCCCCAGGGAGGGGGACGAGTCCAGGTGGGTGCCCTGCACCCCATGCCAGTCGGGCTCAGCCCGTGGGGCTGTGCCGGTGCGGCGCGGGGGTGGCGCAAGGCCGCGGTTCCCACGGGCTGCTGGGCGGGTGCCAGCGCTGAGCTCAGAGTTTCCATGCGGAGCGGCCAGTTCACACGCCCGCGGGTGAGGGAGCGCGGCCCCGGCCCCGGCCCCGCGGCGGCCCAGCAGGCAGCAAAGCTGTGGGAACCGGGGGCCCTCAGGGGATGCTCCTGCCTGGCCCAAGGCAGGGCTGTGGGACCGTGGGGGACCCAGGGAGCCACTGCCGCCTGCCCCACACCAGGACCCCTGTGTCTCGCCCAGAAGGGTGCAGAGGACCTGCCTATAAGGTGGGGGGGCAGCAACGGCCCCACTCCCTGCGGGGTCAAGGTGATGCTGGGGCCACCATGCCCAGGCAGCCTGTGCCAGCCCACAGTGCTTCACTGCTCCCTGGGCACCTGCTCCCACCCGGGCACTTACGGCAGCTTCACACAGCCTCTCCATCCAGGGAGGGGTGCAGCAGGGGGACAAGGGGGTCACACTTCCCAGACCAGGGCGGGTGGGGGCCAGAGAGCACCCGCCACACATGGGGACCACGAGACCGGAACTGTGCAGCTTGCAGGGCAGAGACAGCGCTCAGAGCCTGTCACATCCCTGTGGCACAGCGCTGTGGCACAGGGGAGCCGAGCCCCCCAGAGAGCCAGGGGCCACAGCAGAGGGGCCCGGCCCTGCCTTGTCCTCACGGGGCACGATGGCACCAGGGAGACGGGACGCTTGCGGCACACGGGGATGGCGGAGACGTGCACGGCCACCCAGGCTGCCCTCTGCAAGGCCACAGCTGGGCACCGGCTGCTGGTGCTGCAGCTCGGGGGCAGCGCTGATGGCCCCCGGCTGCGGGAGGAGCGGCGCAGGAGGAGCACAGAGGCCCGCGAGCTCAGCACCGGTAAGGAGGGAGCTGCTGCTGTGGTGCCCCCCTGCACCCGCACTGGGGCTGGTGGAGGGGCTCCAGGACCACGCCAGCTCAGTGCCCCCGTCCTGCAGGGCTGCAGCATGCGCTGCTGGCGGGGCTGCGGCAGACGCCAGTGAGCCCCGAGGAGCATCGGGAGCTGGAGCGGCTGTGGGTGCTCTTCCTCTCCACCCTGGAGCTCTTCCTGCAAGACCTGCACCAAGCCACCACCTCTGCCAGGTCTTCTCTGCACAGGGGGGCGGCATGGCCCTGCTGTGCACTGGGCTGGGGGGCCAAGGACCACCCCGCCACAAGGGGAGCCGGCGAAGGGGGGGTCCCGTGCAGCCCCCAGCCGCTCCACACCTGGAGGAGGAGATCGAGCAGGTGAGGGCCATGCTGGTGGAGATGGAGAACAGAGCCAACATCCCGCTGTGGTCAGTGGAGGCCATGCAGCTGCCGGGGACACGTGGCACCGCAGCACCCATGGCTGGGGTGGCCTGGGGTGGGCCTTGCACTGGGCACTGCTGCAGGGTGCTCTGACCGGGGGGCAGGAGAGGAGGTGGCAGGGCTGGCAGCCCCTGCGCCCACTCAGGCATCATGGAGCAGGAGTCGGGGCCCTGTGTGTACCCCCATGGGCCCAGCCCAGGCAAGCAATGCTGGGGGGCTGCCCCCACCCTGCACAGAAGGAACGGGACCAGCTCTGGGCATACCAAGTATTAATAAAACCCTTGTTACCCGTAAAGCCTATTACCCCACGGTGGTCTGTGTCCCTCTCTTCCTGCCCATGCCTACAGAGGGGTCGGTGGGATCCCAGGGCCAGGCTGACTGCGAGAAGGTGCCTCTGAGCACTTACGGGGTGCCAGGCTGCAGCAGAACCCCCAGAAGAAAAGTTATAAACATGCATTTATTTATACATTAACCGTGGCTCGGACTGCAAAATTAATTTAAAAACAGCCTATGATACAGAAAGCCGGGGGAAGCGGCTGGACAGGGAGTGATCAGAGATGGTGTGGGTCAGGTTTCCTGGCTCTTGGCCTGCTTGGTGTACGTCTCCCGCACGTACTTCTTGTAGGCTGAAAAGAGAGGGAGGGTGTGGGACTGAGGGTCCCTGGGGGAGACTGGGGAGGCAGCGGGACGCAGCAGGGTCGGGGGGGCTGCGCTGCTGCCTGCCCCAGGGCAGGGGTGGGTGCCCGCGCTGGGCACTCACCGACTTGGTTCTTCCAGAGCTCGGCGGCGTGCGTGTTCAGGGGACTCTCGACGTTCGGCTCTGGGGACAGGGCCTGGGTCAGCGAGTGGGGTGGCCTGCGCCCCCAAGCCCCACCACCCAGCCCTGTGCTGCGGGGGGCAGCCCCCCCGCCCCCCACTGCAGTGCGGCTGCGGGACTCACCTGCCAGCAGGCTCTGGATGGAGAGCAGGATGGTGCGGACGTCGTAGAGGGCCGACCACTTGTCCTTAAGGATGTCGAGGCAGATGTTGCCCTGGGTGTCGACGTTGGGGTGGTAGCAGGGCGTCAGGAAGCGCACCGTGGGTGCCGTGTAGGGGTACCCGCTGGGGAACTCCAGGGACAGCTTGTACCGCAGCTCCTCGTAGGCCTGGGGGCAGCAGTCAGGGGGTGCGCGGGGAGGACCGAGACCACCCTCAGCCGGGGGGCAGGGTGGTCCCGGGCCCCCAAGCCCAGGCTCCCGCCCTGCCGCTCACCGTGCCGGCTGCGCCGTCGATGGTCCCGATCCACTTGAAGAGATTGTCGGACTCGGGGAAGGCGGAGATGCCTTTGTCACCGGACATCTGCGGGGGCAGCGCGTCAGGGCGGCCCGGGGCCCCCCGGCTCGGCCCCGGACCCCCCCCGGGACGCCACTCACCATGAGCGCCATCAGCTCCTGCTGCAGCCTGCGGGGGAAGCACGCGTTACCGGGCCGCTCCGGCGGGGCAGCCCCCGGCCCCGGCCCGGCCCCAGCTCACCTCTTCCCCACCGAGCCGCGGGCGGCCGTGGCCCCCGCCTCAGCCGCTTTGCGGGCGGCCGCGCTGGGCACGGCGGCGGGGTCGGCATTCTGCGAGGCCATGGCGGCTCCCGGCAGCACACCCGCCTCCAGCCGCCGCTGCCCGGCGGTGCGCAGGCACTGGACGCGGCTCCCGCTCCCGGGCGGCACCGTTCCGGGCTCCGGTCCCTCCCTGCCGCCGCTGCGCTCAGCACAGGACGCGGGCCCCGCTGCAGCTCTCCCGGTGCGGTGCCCGTACCGGTACCGGTGCCGGTGCCCGCGGCTGCCTCCGCTCCTCCCGCCCCACTCCCGCGCCTCGTTTGAATGTTTCCAACGTGCGACCCTCCCGCCAATCAGCGCGCAGGCCCGTTCGAGCTGGCCAATCGCCGCTGGCCGAGGACGCGGCAGCCACGGTAACGGCTGACGGCCGCGGATTGGCCTCCCGGCGCCGCCGCGGGAGCGTCGCCATTGGCCGCTGCCCCGCGAGGCGGTGCCGCGGGTCCCGGCGGAAGCGCCAGACACGCCCCCCCCCCCCCCCCTTCCCCAGGAGGCGGCGGAGGCGAGTGCGAAGCGGCTTTATTGGGGGCCCGGGGGCCCTCGGCGGCGGGGCCTCAGGGCTCGGGGGGGCCCTCGGGGGGCGGCGCGTCCCCCCCCCGGCGAAGCGTCTCCATGTGCTTCTGCATCTTCTCTGTCATCCACAGCGGCGGGATGAAGGGCTTCAGCTCCTCCAGCCGCAGGTCGACGGAGTCCCTGAGGAGAGGGGGGATGAGACGGAGGGACCCGGCACCCAGCCCCCCAACTGGCACCCACCACACGCCCCCGGCACAGCCACCCAACTAGCACCGAGTCCAAATCCCCAGCACCCGCTCCCCACAGCCACCGAGCCCCCCAACCAGCACTGAGCAGGCCCCCTCCGCACGGGGCCCCACCGTGGGGGAGCTGCAAGAGCGGCTGCCATGGAGGCCCCCAGGGTTGCAGCCCCCACCGAGGCGGCACACACGGCACTTCTGCTTTGGTCCTTACCTGTAATCGTCACTGGCAGCCAAATCCCGAATGTCCTCTTCGATGAGGAGATAGGCCTGCGGCACAAGGGGGCACACCTCAGGGCTGCCGCGTGCCCACGAGGGGCGGCGAGGGCAGCGCCGCATCCCCCGTCCCACGCAGAGCCGCTGCTCCCCGTGGGAGCCGGCTGTGCCTCCTGGCCTGTGCTGCTCGCCCTCACTCGAATCCCGAGGGGCAGTGGAGAGACCTCTGTGGTGCCCCGGGAGCACCTCTGCCTCTGTGCGCCCTGCCTAGCCTCCTGCCAAAGCCGCTGTTCCCGCAGCATGCCACTCGCTGCTGCTCCGCCCGTCCTAGCCCTGCGATGGGTTTCTGAGCGGTTCCCGGCGGCTGCAGGAGCCGCGAGCCCGGGCGTACTCACCATCTTGCCCCCAGTGGCCCTCATGTGCTGCTGCTCTGCCAGCCAGTGCTTATCTTGCGGGTCGGCTGCGTACTGCAATAAAGCAGCAAGGACCTAGCTGAACACAGGCGACAGACCTTCCACTCTGACCACCCTCCTGCTGGGACGCTGCGCCCCGCTCCAGCGGTCCTGCCAGCGCGCTGCCCCCCGCAGTGCTGCCCGCTGGGAGCTGCTGGCAGGAGGGCTCAGCTCTGCCTACTGTCTCTCCAACCTCAAGCCCTGGCTCCGAGCAAACCCACCACCTTGGAGGCTGGGCTAAGCCATTAATGTATATTCCAGTGTGCTAGCCAGACTGTGTGTGTACGTGCTCTAAGACAACAAACAAGGGTGTGGGGAAGGAAGAAGACAAGCGAGCTGAAGCACACGCTCCCGATTCCCATCAGAAACCGTTTCTGAGCAAACCCCGAAGGAGGACGTGTCCTGCTGCGGCATCTGACCTTAAAGAGGTGGGGATGCTTGATGTAGAGTCGCCCTCTTGTTCCTCCCATCCCGAGAGCTCTGAAAGAGGAACACGAGGGGGTGTTACACCTCTGCGGCAGGCGGCTGCGGCGGTATGGGGACACCTCCTCTCCTCCCCAAGCCCTTCCTACTGCTTTCAAGGCAGAGAAGCGAAGTGACGGGAGGAGTCTTATGGGCTCCTGCCTTGGAGACACCACCCTCCATTGACAGGGCCATTCCTTACTTGTTTGCTCGAGATCCCAGCACAAAGGTTGTGGTTTCAGTCAGTCGGGATGGATCCCACTACAGAGCAATTGGAAAAGGGGCAACATTAGAAATTAAGCTGGTGCCAGCCCATGCTCCACGAGCCTCAGCTCTCTGATGGAGAACCTCGGGACCGCCCCCAGCCTGGGAGGGAGAGAGCTGGCCACAGACCTCCAGACTTCTGCAGAGGAGGGAAGTTACATCCCCCTGGGCAGATCTAGGCAGTTTCCCTCAATGGGAAATGCTTGCGGGATCCTCCTGGCTACTACCGCTCTCCCCAGGTCTCCTAACAGCGGCACCACACCGTAGAGCTACAGACTACAGTGCCTGGAGGAGACAAGCAAAGGCCTCCAGGCACTTCGCTCCTCTTCTTGCTTCTCCCCTGCGCTACAGGGGCCTGTCGGGGCAGAGCACAGCTCTGTGCTATCCTCCACTCCTGCAGCAGTAGGGCTCTGCTGGCAGAAGCAAAGGGGAGGAGAGGGTGAGCCCAGCAGTGTTGGCCAGCCAGTACCTTTGGTCCATCCCTTCTCACGGGCTCAGAGACTTTGAGCTTCCACCTGAGGGGAAGGAAAAATGCAGTAAGAACATGTCCCTGAGGGACCAGCGTGGTCACCATCACAGCACCAGCAGCAGGGATCAAGCCCCAGCCCTTCCAGGTCTGCCTCTGTTCACACCCTCCATTCCCCCACAGTGCCAAGCTCCAGAGCCTCATCTTTGCTGCACATTCTCCTCTTCCTGGCTGCCACGATCCCACCATCATCACACTGCTCACTCTGAATGGTGCATCTGGACCTTTGCACCCCTTTGGGCCTGTTTAAAACTGCTTCTTTGAAGGTCTTTGCCTCCTGGGGGGAACAGCTCAATCTAAACCCCTCCTGCCCTTCCCCTGGCACTCTCCCTGCACCTCTCCCTTCTGCAGGAGGGGGAGGCGGCCACAGGGTTTCTGCACTCCCCAACTCAGGCAGCCTCATCTACCCCCTGCCCTCCCAAAACAGGGGCTCTAGCTCAGGACCCATACTCACGCAGTCATGCCTGAGACCCCGCGATCGTTTGACAGGCTCTGTCCTGGAGGCCGCCCCTTTCTCTGCATGAAAGAAATCCCTCAGTGACTCAGCTGTGCTGGCTGAGAACCCTCTCAGTTACCCTCCCCCTCTGAGGGAAACTGCTCTTTTTGTCACGAGCAGAAATGCTGGCTTGCACAAGTGTGAGCACCTCCAAGGCACCACAAAAGCCGCCTGTGCACCTGCACGCGCTCATACTGTGGGAATGGCCAGGAACAAGGAACAGGCTTCCCGAAACATAAAATCCTTTGTGCGGAAAACCCTCCTACCTTTTTAGGAATAGGGCTCCCTCGACGATTCAGCTCCTCATCCATCTGTCGGGCACGCTGGAAGAGGAACGGCAGTGGGATGAGCAGGGCCCTCCTCCCTGCATAGTTGTGCGGGGCCCCACGCATCCAGCTGGCCGCTCTCCTTTGCGGGGAAATGCTGACCCCACCCCGTCTCAGTGAGAAGCACCGAACCGCAACAAGCAGTGACTGCGCCTGGGATTTTCCTTGCCCTGCAGGTACTGCTTCCTCCTAGCCTGACATCCCCCAGCCCTGCCTCCTCACTAGTGCACTGACAGACAAGAAGAGGCAGAGAACAAAGCAATTCCAACTCTTGTCCTCCTTCTTCCAGCTCTTCCAAGTCATTTAAGCCTCTGGGAATAATAACAACTTTTACCTTTGGTACTGCCTGCTCGTGGGGCAACCTGGGAACAACCTTTTTGCCATCAGAGAACAGCAGTTTGGCCTGCAGGTAGAGAAAGAAGGGTTACCCAATTCTGGGCCCAGAGACGGGCCTGCCAGCAACGCCCACTTTCATGTATCTGCTCGAAGGCCCTGTAACAGCTCTGCTTTCAGAGTGCTGCCATGCAGTGCTTTCACAGATGACGAGCTGCAAAAGCACAATCTCAGTGTAATAAAGTCTGAGCCACTGGGAAAAAAGCAAGACGTGAAAGTTCCACCCCGCCCAGGACTCTCTGACGGGTGCCAGGGGGCCGGTCTCTGTGGAAGCTCCAGCCGTGCGACACGTGCCAACAGCAGCAGTGAAAAGCACCAGCACGAGCTGCCCGGCCCTGACTGCTCTCCTCTTCCGATGACAATGAAACTGATCACAGCAACCACAGAAGGGCTGTGGATGTCCTCCCCGGCTAATGGCCAAGCTATTATGAGGGCTATGTCCTAGATGGGCAGCTCTGCTCAGCCAGGCGCCAGGCTCTGCTGAGGGAGCGGAGCCCCTCGCTAGCGCCCACCTGCTCAAGGCAGCTCCGACACGTCTCTTGGATGAGCTGCTCCGGGTCCACCTCATCCCCAACATTATCACGCACGTTGATTGCTGCCTTCTGGAAAAACTGGAGGGGAGGCAGCAGAAGAGGTGAGCACCTGAGCACACAAGGGCAGGCAGGCGGCCCAGCTGCGCCCACACACCAGCAGCCTCGCGTGGCACCTGGGAGCGGAGCTCTCTCCACAGAGCCCGCGGTGGGATGGGGCAGCAGGGCCCATCGGTCCCTGAATCTCTCACCTTCATGTACTTGTTGAAGACGCCCCGGATTTCCTCGTTGATGCTGGGCTGCAGGACTGCCCGCAGCAGGTCCATGGACACAGCCGGGTCCGTGAAGCTGAAGGAGGAGGAGTGAGGTGGGGGGCGCGGGACCCTCCCGGCGCCAGGCTAGTCTCACCCGGATCCTCCCCTCCGGTCTGGTGCCCGGTCCAGCCCAGTGCCCCCGTTCAGCCTTGCCCCTCGGGTCCCTCCGGCCCGGGCTCCCCGCCGGCCGGCCCGGTCCCTCCGGCGGAGGCCGCGGCCCGCCCGTACCTGGTGGTCATTTGTGAGCGCCGGCCGCGCCGCTGCACCTGCCGGTGCTTGATCATGATGTTCCAGGGGCTCTGCGGGACCGGGACACATGCGTCAGGCGCGGCGCGGCCCGGCCGGCCCCGGCCCCAGCCCCGGCCCCCCGCCTCACCGTGCTGACCAGCTGCTCTTCGGCGCCGCCCGGGCCCTCCTCGCCCGGCGGTCCCGGCTGCTGCTCCGCATCGCGGGCGGCGCCCATGGCCCCAGCCCCGGCCCCGCTCCCGGCCCGCGCGACCGGAAGCGCCGGGCCCCGCACGCGTCATCGGTCCGCGACGCTTCGGCCGCGCGCCGGAAGTGATGAGCTGCCATGGCAACGGCGCCGGGGGTCCCGGGGAGGGAGCGGGGAGGGAGAACGGGGAGTCCCGGCGGAGCGGGCGGGGGCGGGGGCAGCGCACCTAACGCACCCACGTTTGCTTCCCGCCGCGCCTCCGCTTCGGCCTTTCGTGGCGGCTGAGCTCAAGCCTCACGCCATGGTTTGCCCAGTCCCTCTGGCACACGGGCGGGGCGAGGTGGTGTGAGAACACGCGGCAGCAAAGGGACGGTCAGCTCTCAAATCAAGCCCCAAAGCCTGAAAAAAATCACGCCGTTCCACCTCTCTCAGATGACGCTGGTGCTGCGTTGGCCCTGCCCGTGAGACCGGAGCAATTGCAGCTGCAGAAGCGTGAATGTTTGTCCTTCCGTCATCTGTGCGTTCTTTGTTGTAGCATTTTCTACATCTCAAAGAGAAAAGCAAACCGACGCAGTTCCAATCGACTTTTTCCTGCAAGTCTCTCATCTTTCTGGAATCTCACTGTTTATCTGAGGAAACCCTCGAAAACAGCATTTCCTCATCTTGTCTAATGTGTGCAGAGTAGTCGAAACGACTTGTCCATCGTTTTCTAGATCATCTTGCCCTGTGGTGTGGTCAACAAGAAGATTTTCTGTTGGCTCAGATGGAGAATAACATTTTCTTTGACAGCAAAACATTTACTGTTTTGCTGTAATGTTTTTCTTTGTTACTTCTAAGATGATTCTAAGATAAACCAAACAAATGGGATTTCCCAAAGCACACAATGTTGAGGCCACTCGGTGTCTCGGGTTCAGAGCGGCCAATGTGGAGGACGGCGGAGCCCGACGATGAGTGCAGGCATGTGCTCAAGCAGTTGTTTCCAGTCTCCGGTCCTCATGTGCTCTGTGTGCGAGCGGGGAAGCACTTGACAGTGCTGCAGAGAGAGAAAGCGAATTCTCCTTCTCTGCCATGTTTGCCGGCCGCTCCAGACCAGCGGCTGCGGTGCGTCCATGGTGGTGGGGCTCCAGGGGACGGTCCGTTGGTGTCTCTCAGCATTTGCTGCTGCAGCCTGGGGCTGTGTTACCCCAGCATGACCAGTGTGATTCTTCATTGTAGCTGTCAGTCTAGCAGTAACCACGCTCAGCACCCATGGGAGACTGGAGCCGGCTGCGGGAGGAGAGGCTGGGTGACTCATGGGCTCACGCACTGCAAGAGGCTTCTACCCTTGTTGTCCCCTTCCTGATGCTTTGGCCGGGGCTGCATCAGCCCGGGATGAGATCAGACTGTTACACAAACCTGACCTGCGGATGTGGGACCAATCGAGTCGTCATCATCAGTGTTGCCATAACTTCTTTATCATCAGCACCAGGCTTTTTATGTGCTTCTTATGGTTGTTTGAAATTGTTAGCGACAAAAATTGGACATTGTCCATATTTATACTCTCAATAAAGGAGTCCCTGTCTTTGGAGGGATAGGGGTGTCTTTTTAAGAGCAAGTCAGAACAGTGACTGTCAGGGATCACCTAAATGTAACTGATGAGGTGACTTGTTTGGACCTCCTCCAGTCCCCAGTTTTTAATGGTAATTTTTCTGTGGATTTGTGCGGTAGTTGCACATGACAAAACACGTCAGCCTGCAAATGTCTGCCAGACATCAACAGCTGTTTCACAGCTGAGGGTACCTGAGTTCTTCTTTGATTCACAGAGAGACTTTGGACAAGTCTTTTTTGTCCCCAGCGTCCTCAGTGCGGGCAGGCCTGCAGGGCAGGCAGGCTTTTAGCGGCAGCAGAAAACCTGTTGAACCCAATCCCACAACCTGGTTTGGCAGCAAGACTCTTGCAGGCAAAGCGTCGTTATCCCACTGGATCCTCAGGATGGTGTTGGGTCTGCCCTTGCAGGTCACTGCAGGGCTGCGGTGTGGGAGGACAAGCAGCACAGGGGGTCAGGAAGGAGGAATGGGATTGTAGCCGGTAAACTTTAACCGCATAACATTACTTATTAGCATCGAATGCTGTAAAATTATACCAGCCTTCAGAGAAAGACAGCTGGCGGGACATCAGAGGGGAGTCCGTGTTTCAGTGGGCTGAGGTGGGTAGGAAAGGGAACAGGAGAGGGAGAGAAGCCGAGTGGTTTGAATGCTGAGAGCCCCTTTCCCAGCGATCCGTGTCAGCCTCAGGAAGTAGCAGGGACATTCCATGTCTGCCGAGCCAGGTGGGTGCGTGGGGTTTCTGAGTTGAGCTCCTGCCATCCCGTGGAAGCGATATTTTTGTGGATGCTGTGAGTTCTGCATCAGTTTAGCAATGAGGTGCCCTGGCCACAGCCCAGCCGTCCCCGGGAGGATCTGGGTGCAGAAGCAGTGCTAGTCGTCACTGTGGGCATTTACTATTCTGGCTGCTTCTTTTGCAAACAACTGCGGCACCAGTTTCTGCAAGATCCTGGTGAGCGGCTGCACACACCTGCCATGTCCTGCTGCAGCAGAAGACGTGATGTTTTGGTTTCTTTTTCTCCATTCACCCTCTGACCTCTCATGGGACTGGTGCTGCACTGCAGGTAATCCATGAGAGTCAGGAAATGGCTGATGAGGAGTGGGGAAACATGACCAAAAAGCATTTGGAGACCCAAAGAATGTTCCTGGTGGGGACACAATAATCTCTAGTCACTGCCAAGAGTGAGACAGAGGGCTCTGGTGCACATCCCTGCTCTCCATGGACCTGCACTGCTGTGTGCGATGGGTGCAGATACGATCCTGCTCTATGGGATCCGAGTTGTATCGCTGGAACAGGACCTGCAGGGTTCATCTCTCTGAGGCATTTATTTCAGTACAGAAATGTGCTTGTAAGACATTCTCCTTCATGAGTTCCTTAAATTTTAACCAAGATTATGGTCTACTAAAACGTTAATGTGCCAAAATTACAGCCTTGTTCCCAATGGAGCAAATTTGCGTGGGGGCAAAGGCGGGGCAGAGCTCTCGGCTGCGGCCGTCCCGGAGTTGGAAGGAGCCCCACAGTCCTGCGAGTTGTTCCAGATGGTTTGCTGGGTGCGTGGAAGGGAGTCAACGCTGCCAACACCAGCAGGACGGCACAGGTTACTCCGCGGGATGTCCTGCTCGACAGTGATTAACAGCGACAGCAATGCGTGATAAGCACCGGGCCGGCAGGTTAAGCCGTGGAGCTGCGAGGTGTGGAACGCTGGATCTTCAACAGACACGGGTGGTTCGCGTAGAAATTGCATCTGAATTGAGTCATGGCCACGAGGAGAAGACTAAACCTGTACTTAAAGCATATTTCTTGCAATGAGCCCTCTTCCCACACAAGTTTGGCAGCACAGAGCCGTGCACCTTCCCGCTCCTGAGTCGCATCCCTTGCACTGCCCTTGCATTGCTTCGATGTGACTTTGATGGAAAGCTCTTTGAGCAGGAATTTTGCCTTTGCAGTTTTCATGGCATGCACTTGCTTAGAATTGTAGAAATAATGTTGAGCTCAAACCAATTCATTTCACTCACTCCACAGTTGCACATTTAAACTCTGTCTTTTGATCCAGCGAGTCCGACCCATTCTTGCCTGGTGCTTGGTGTGTCCTGGCCAGACCAGTCCTTAAATTCTCCTATAATATTGATTGCACTTTGGTTTGTGTGCAATTCAAGAAGAAATAATTAAGTAGGGAAGAAAAAATTGCAAAATCAGATTTTAACTAGCATTCCCATGTGACTTGAGAATAACTTAATTTAAATGGGTTGACACTCATATTATTGAAGTTACTACTTAATTTGTTATCTCAAACATATTAAGTAAGTCTTTATCCTGAAATCAGATGCAGAGAAAAGGGATGTAAATGTGACAGTACATTTCATTTACTCTTAATGTGAGTCTCCAGTGAAGGCTGGCACTTTGGACCTGGGGTTTGAAGGCAGATTCCCGTGCTTTCCTCGGCTTGGGTGAGCTCTTGTCCTTGAAATCCTGAGACACTTCCCTCCAGAGAGCTCTGTTTCACTGGAACACTGTTTCATCGGAGCAAACCCTTCTGCTGGATTTGCGGCAGCGGGGAGCAGCCTGAGCTCTGGTCCCTGGCTGCAAAGGGGAAACAGTTCCTCTGCGTATAGTTCTCCCAGGACTGTGGACACTCGACCCACTAAGGAGCTGCTCAGCTTCATCCTTAGGCTGCGGAGTCTCAGTCGTGGGCAAAATACTCTCGACTCAGGAGAATTTTTAGTTAATTTAATCTATTGCCAGTTAACACAAACTTCTACTCGCTGATTAGAGGTAACAGATGTGCCCACTGGCTGTGGCTTGGGGCAGCCTGTGGCCTCCTCCCGCACAGGCACCGCTGCCTAAACCGAGCAATTCAGGCCCAAAACAGCCCTCGGGCACGAACAGATTCGGTGCTTGTGCGTGCGCTGGCTGGGCACCGATCCTGCCTAGGGACGCTGCGTGCTGCCCCGGCTCCCTGTGCCGTGCTGCTTGGGTGCTCCTATGGGAAATAGTTTGGCGTTCGTGCGTGTGATAACTGCATGCTCCTGCGTGAACTCATTTGGTGCTCATGCATGCAATTATTGAATGCTCATGTGTAAATTAATTGGGCACTCAGGCGTGGACACTAAGCCCTGCAATTTATGCTCAAAAGTCCCCAGAAAGCTGCTCTGAGGGTGCCTTGACGGAGTGTCCGGTTGGGCTGGATGACGGATGGCACCGAGCACCGTCTGCTCCCGCTGCGTGCCGCAGGGAGGGCACAAAGGAGAGGGACCCCGTGGGGCCGGAGGACAGCGTTGATTGCTGAGGAGACTTTGAGGAGCCTCACTCATTTGGATGCCAAACCCTGGCAATTTAGAGCTGGAGCACACCATTCATGAACGGAACAAACAAACCAAATACTGGATTTAGAGCCAGATATTCAAAAGAAGCCTGAATATTGGGCCTGCAAAAATCTGCAAACAGTGGCTTCTATGCAAAACAGCAGCCTTGGGAACAAGGGACATTTGCACGCGCTCCGCAGCGCTGCTGCCCGGGCAGGTGCTCATCCCCTGCGCCCTGCTTCAGCTGGGACCGCAGGTGGCCACTGCTCTGGATAAAGCTCACGCTCAGCTCCCCGAACATCTTCCTCCTGGGCAGCGGTGCGGCTGCTGCTGCGTGCCAGACGATGCCCTGTCTCGGTCAAGAGCTCTTGTCTCTAAAACTGCACCAGGTTTTGTGCATAAGCGATTCCCACAATTCTCTCCCTCATAGTTTTAACACAGCAGTGACATGAAGAAAAGGAACTGGTGATGCTGCGGTACGAGGAGTGGTCTGTCTGCCAGGAGACATTTATTGCTGCTGGTTTATAAATACAGCAGTTCACCAAAGTGACGGTACAAGACCTGTGCCGCGAGCACTGTGCTCCCGCAGGATGGTGGCAGACGGTGCCGTTCTGGATGGGGCTGCCTCTGGGCTGGTGCTTTCCTTCCCCGCCGCTACCTTGGACCATCTTTGCAAATCCCGTTTAATAAAGCGGAGGCGCTGGAGGCCCGCTCCGTCACGCACCTCCCAGCACGCTCTCGGGAAGTGGGAGATGCCCCGGCAGAGGCAGGGCTGGTGGCAGGACCAGCCTTCTGAAGGATCCCAGACCCCGGGGTGGGGACCTGACCAAAGGGACTGGCAGGAGCAGAGCCGATGGGGAGCGGGCGCGGGCAGCCCTGCCGTTTCCCGCCCGGCATCGCAGGGAGGCACCGGCAGCGTCCTGTGCGTTGGGGCTCAGGAAGGATGGTTTGTCGCTGGGCGCTGCGGGGCGGCAGTGGTGGAGGGGTCGGTCACAGCCTTCAGCGAGGTGGTGGGATTTCCCGTCAAGAGCAGCAGTGAAGAATCTGCCTCCCTGCAGCCAGGCTTGCCCGTTCCCTTCTGCCCATCCCAGTGCTGCCCTCCCCGTGGCGAGCTGCCTGCGCTGGATCCGGCTCCTGCCTTGGTTGTGGGTGGAGAAAGGCAGCTGGAGTGGCTCTTTAGAAAACAGAATTACAGTAAAATGTGGGAGGTTCCTACAAGTCACCTGCAAGCTGCTTCCTCCCATTCCCGGACCCGGGCTGCCTCGGAGGAACTTTAAACTGCCACCCGGCTCAGCCCTGGCCACTGGCTCCGGCAGCATGACGGCGAGAGGCATCTTCCTGCTGGGGCTCCTCGCCCTGTGGGCAGAGCTGCAGGCAGCACCCACCGCAGGCAAGTACGGGCGTGCTGGAAACACCCGGCCTCTCTAGATTTTAAGAATATTTTCCATATTTTTATAGAATCATTGAATGGTTTGGATTGGAAGGGACCTTTAAAGGTCGGCTAGTCCAACCCGTCTGCAATGAGCAGGGACATCTTCAACTAGATCAGTGTCGATGACGGTGTTCGGTGATGTGTGTTTAAATGTCTGTTTCCATCCTTGCATTTATGAAAGCTTTCTGTGAAGAGTTGTAACCCTTGTGAGGTTTAGCTCTTGCTTTAAATTTTATAACCTTCGAGTTCTGCAAAACTCCATCCACTGGCAGGGACGGCGATGGCGCTGGTACCAGCACGCAGGCGTAGGGACGCTCAGGAGGAGGTTTGTCATTTGAACCAATGACCGGGGCAGCGACCGGTGGAAACGTCAGCCCAGCCAGAGCCACAGTGGGATCGTGCAGGTTGTCAGAGCCGAGCTCCAGCCGGCTGAGCTGTGCAGCCCACCCGCCCGAGCCTGCCTCGGGCCAGAGCGTGCGCATTCCTCGCCTGGGCTGGCGGCTGCCCCTGCGCTTTGCTGCGCGGCAGGTTCGGGGCATCTCCCCGCCGTGAGCCCCCCGAAAGCACAGCCCCGCCGGGGACTTGCTGCTCTGGGAGAACGGAAATTCTCAGAGAAGGATCTTTTTCATTCTCTTTTTTTTTTTTCTTGGAAAAAATGACCAGATTTCAAAGTGGAAATGGCATTTCTTTTGCATGAGCTGTGATTTTGAGAGCAGTGTTTACAATTTTATGGAACCCCTTCTTTCTGAATGCTTCTGCACGTGTAGCCAGCTGAGCTGTTTTATTCTAAAGCTCGAACTCCGAGGCAGCAACAGCTCCTGCGCAGCAGGAGCCAGGTTTGCTGTTGCTCTGTAACAAGATGCTGGGGCCATCGCACACTGATGAAAATGTGTCAGCAGAAATGTCATCGCTTTCCAAATGCTCTGTTCTAGAAACTTGAGTTTCTTTTGCTCTCAGTTTACAGGCTGGATTTAAGCCTTACGATGTAACCCACCTTTTGCCAGCAAGGCAGCGGTGCTGGTGCCTCCGTTGCTAACGTGCTGGTCCCCCTCCCCACCTCAGAGCGATGTCCAGGGGCCAGCGCTGCCCGTGGGGAGCCTTGTGCTGCCGAGCAGGATCGTTCACTGCTCTCAACAGGAGAGCGTGTTCCTAAATAGGCTTAGCAATGTATTTGTGCCCTGGCTAAGTAGCACATGCTGCATTTGTGTTTGTTGTGCTAAGAAGTTGCTGCAATGACACACACACATTTTCTTGCTTTTCCTCTCCAAGTTCTGGCCTAGGTCTTCAAGCTCTGCACGCACAACCAGCCCAGCGGCTGTCTGCTGGCGGGCGGGATTCGGGGTGCCGCAGGAGCAGCCGGCGGGAGGCCAGTGCTTTGGGGGTGCTGGCAGCTGCTGGTGTTGCTGCCTGCAAGGGTTGGGGAAGCTGTGGGGGGAGCGGGGTGGGGATGAGCCTGGACGATGCACGGCTCGCCGCGGGTGTTGGGGTGGACTGCGGCACGGTGCCGTCTCTCCCTGGCGCCCTGGTGCAGCCGGAGCCACGGGTGGGTGCTGGCCCCGGTGCAGGCACACCCAGGAGGGCCCAGGCGGGCAGGCGTGCTGCGGCTCCTGCGGCGGCTCCTCCGCAGCCCTGCTGCCGCCAGTGGCAAGGGCCCCTCGGGCGCCGGTCCCACCGCAACACTGCCATGCGCCAGGAGACACCGGCATGGCCCCGGGGGCTTTGTTGCCCCGGCCACGTGGGCAGCAGCAGTCAGGCAGAGCCCAGAAAACCCACCAGGAAAAGCTGCAGGGGAGAAGGCAGCCATGCGGCGCCGCGGCAAACCTGGCTGCTGCGAGCACGGGGAGCGTCCTGCCCTCGATGCCCCGGCTTGGCATCGAAGTGCCAAGTCTGAGAGCCGGAGCCATCAAGGGGCAGATCCCTGGTGGCTTTGCCCATGCGGGAGCTGGCGGGTGGGAGCCGTGGCTGGGTGCCGCGGCTGGGAGGGCAGCGCAGGGCTTGCACACCGGGGCTGACGCTGCTGCTTTCTGCTCCCTTCCAGGGCTCCCCGGAGCAGCGCCTGCCAGGCGGCCGCAGCCAGGGCAGCCCGGATGTGCTCCGCCAGGGAAGAGCCCTTTGCCTGGGGAAGAGCCCAGCGTGGTGCCTGGTCCGAAGCCCGGCAGGGTCGCCCCGGATGGGAAGTGGGAGTCGGGTGCAGAGCGGGTGGGCAAGGACCAGCGCTTGCCTGGGTCTGAGCCAGTGGCTGCTGCAACGCCCGTGTCAGGGAAGAAGCCGGTGACTGGGGGGGAGCCTGCGGCAGGAAACAAGCCCACACTGGCCGGGAAGCCGAACACTGGGAAGGAACCCAGTTCAGGGAAAAAACCAGCATGTGGGGGAAAGACTGAGACTAAGGAAGAGCCAGAGGTCATAGCAAAGCCGGAGACAGGAGGGAAACCAGAGACTGGGGGGAGGCCAGACACTGGGGGGAAGCCAGAGACTGGGGAGAAACCTGTGCTGGGGGAGAAGCCGGAAACTGGGGGGAAGCCGGAGAGTGAGGGGAAGCCCGAGACAGGGGAGAAGCCTGAGTCTGACCAGGGAGACAGTGGGGAGGATGATGACAGTGACGATGATGATGATGACGATGATGATGATAAAAATGAGCATGGTGATGGCAACGACAATGGTGATGATGATGGTGATGAGGATGAAGATGATGATGATGATAAAAATGAGCATGGTGATGGCAACGACAATGGTGATGATGATGGTGATGACGATGGTGATGATGATGGCGATGATGATGACGACGATGATGACGGTGATGACGATGATGACTATGATGACAACTACGGAGATGATGATGACAGTGATGATGATGGTGGTGGTTACGGTGATGACGCTTGGTGACCAATGCCACAGGGTGTGCGAGGAGCGTGTAGGGCAAGGAGAGCCCACAGCAGGTGGGCATGGAGGAGGCCACCCCAATCCTCTGCCTCTGCCTCACTCTGCCAGGGCCGGTCCCGGGCACCAACGGCGTTTTGGGCAGGACCTTCTCTTTCCTAATAAACCCCACATTGGGCCACTGGCTTGGCGTGACAACCTGTCTCTGGTCACGGTGCCTGGCACGGCCAGGCTGTTGGGGCTGCCCAGCCCTGCCCTGGGCACAGGGAGCTCCCGCGGCTGCTCCTGCCTGGCAGGGGCTCGGCAGGGCCCTTTGCACAGTGGCGTGACTCTGTCCCCCATGGAAAGCCACAGGGATGGCCCCAGACAGGCACACGCCCAGGACCAGCAGAGCATCTCTGGGCCAGGAGAAACCTCCTCATGGGGTCTGTGTCCCACCAGCTCCCTGGGGCTCCCTGGGGCGAGCGGCTCCATGTCTGAGAGCCCCCAGCATCTGCCGAAAGCAGCTGCTGCGGCCAGGCTTGCTCAGGAGCCGTGTGGGCACGGACGCCCACGGCTCCTGGGTCCAGCGGTTTCGCACAGGCGGTGTGCTGGGGTGCCAGGAGCTTGTGTGCCCCTTGGAGCGTCACCTGTGCCCACAGTGCCTTGCCGTGCCGGCAGTGGGGTCAGCAGCTGTGGGACCACTGCCCGTGCCAGATGCAAGGGGCACCCCCCAGCTGACCCCCAAGAGCTCAGGGCAGCCCTGACCCGCTGCCCCTGCGGAGCTGCTCCAAGGCGTGTCGGGGCTGGCTGTGCCGCTGCAGCCCTGGGGCGAGCCTGGGTCCTCCCCGGGGGGGCACAGTGGGGTCTCGCCAGGCACCTACTCCCCGGAGGGTCTCCAGGAATAGGAACGAGCCTGGTCCCAGCAGGGCTGGCCAGACCTGTGGAGTTTGTGCAGGCAGGACTTGTGTGCAGGTCCCAGGGACCTGTGCCTGTGGTGGCACAGCCCCTGCCTAGGACCCCATCCCTCCCACAGGGGCCGAGGGTGTCCCATGGAGGCTGGTGGGGGCTCGGCAGGAGACTGACACAGTGGGAGCCAGCCAGTGCTCGTCTCAGGCTAGGTTTACTCAGGGCGGGGGGGCACAGAGACCCCGCACTCAGTGCTGAGCTGAGGGCGAGGGGGCGGAGGAGGGGTGGGGAGATGGGTGCTTGTCCAGTGGCCGATGGATCCCTCCATGGCTGGCTGTCCGGCTGTCCGGCTGTCCAGCTGTCTGGTGCGGGGTCACTGCACACACTGGGTCCTTGGTCCAGGTCCAGGTAGGGGCTAGGTGAATCCTGGGGAGAGATGGGAGCATCCATGTCCCAAGCCCTCGCCTCGGAGTATGCCGGGGCGCAGCTGTCGGCCCTGCCGAGGGGCCCTGGGGGCAAGCGGGCTCAAAACCCTGGTCACCCCTCCCGAGAGAGCCATCGGGGGGTTTGCCGGTCCCTTCTGCCCCGTGCAAGGATGTGCGGGGAGATGGCACTGCTGTGCGGGATCCTGCACCCTGCCTGTGGCCACGCTTGTCCCCGCGCATGCGGCCGTGCCTCTTCCCGCAGCCCGGTCCTGCTGGCTCCCCGCGCCCCCCTCGCGCCCGCCCCGTGCTCACCTGCGGACACCAGCCGGGCCCAGAGACAGCAGAGCCCCAGGAGCAGGAGCAGCGACAGCAGCCGCATGGTGTGGGGTGGGCAGCGTGGGGGCTGCCTGCCCGGGCGCAGGCAGGGGTTTAAATCCTCCTGAGGCTGGAGGCTGGTCCCAGTGACCCTGTCTGTGCCCCAGTGCCTGGCACGCTCCGTCCGAGCGTGAACCCCCGTCCCCTCCCTCCCGCATGCTGCTTCTGGACAAGCTGTGTGGGGCGGCACGAAGGTGCTGCTGCTCGGCACGGGGCTCCGTGCAGCCCTGAGAGAGCCGCGCTGTGCCGTGCCGCGCTGTGCCGTGCCGCGCTGTGCCACTAGACAAGGGCAGCTGGTGCATTGGGTTTTCATGCACCCCCACGGGGGGGACAGGTACAGGCCAGGTGGCAGCGAGGGGTTGGGGGACCCCGGCGTGGGGCTGGCCCTGCCGAGGCAGCGGCGGTGGCTCCCTGGCCGGGCGCTGTGGAGCGGCCCGTGGTGCCCTGGCAGCTCTCCGGGCATTGTTCTGCCTCCGGGAACAATTGCTGGCTCCCGAGGGACATCCTGTGACTGGACACGGTCCACAGCCCCACGCTGCCACCGGCCCCTCAGCCTGGGAGGTGCCCACCCGGCCCCACGCCTTGGGGTGGCAGCTGGGGGCCAGGACTGGCAGGGGCGCGGGGCCCCGGAGTGGAGGGCAGGGAGCCAGAGGCTGCGCGCAGGTGCCGGGACTGTGGGGCCATAGCACTGGGTCCCACATCCTTGCCAGAACTGGGGGTGGGTGCCTGGGTCCCCGTCACCTGGTGCCGGAGCTGCCTCTCACCTCCCGCTCCCTTCCACGGGGCTGGTGGGAGCGGCCAGATCTGCACCAGCACCATCGCCTGGAGGGACACAGCCCTTCCCGGAGTCTGGCTGTGCTTCCCACCCGTGGCTCTGCCCGTGCTCGGAGCCCCATGGCAATCACTCAGGCCCCGCTCTCCCGGGGAGCCCCAAAGCCGCCTCCAAGACTGTGCTGAGTGGGGGTATCGGCAGGCGTGCCACAGGCCGCACTGGCGGCAGGGGCTGTCCCGGGCGCTGCACCGTGCCAGCACCTTGCAGGGCCGCAGACAGGTCTGCCGGCGCGGCGTGTCGCAAGGATGGAGGCACCGGGGCTGCCGGGGCTTTCCCTGCCGGCTCCCTTCCGGGAGCGCCCGTCCCTGGGAGAGGCAGGAGGGCTCTGGCACGCTCGGCCGGGCAGGCTGCCTGCACGTGCGTGTGTGTGTGCGTGTGCCCGTCCAATCCAAGCCGGCCAGGTGTGGACACGTGTACGTGTGTGTGCAGTCCACGCTCCGTCTGTATGTGCATGCGTGGGTGTGTACAGTCCACGCTGCGTGCGCACGTGCCGTCTGAACCGTGCGTGCCCGTGTGTGCCCCTCCGCCGGCCACGCTGGCTGGGTGGCACCAGGCGCTTGCCAGCAGCCGGCTACGTGGGGAGCCTCTCCCGATGGTGTGTCCCGTGTGCGGGATGGAGGTGGCACGCAGGCGGGACGGCCTGTCCCCGGGGCACACGGAGCCGCGAGAAGAGGAGCAGTGAGGAGCGCTCGCTCCACTGTACCGGGGTGCCCCCACTCCCCACAAGGGCTGTCCCTGTCCCTGGGTGGGCAGCGGGGACAGTGCCCGGCTTGTGTCAGCCCCGGGGAGCATCTGTCCTGACAGGCCTGCAGGCTCCGCATGGGGCCAGCCAGGACGTGCTGCGGCCGGGGGAACCTGCTCTGCCCCGCGGCTCCCCCAGCCCCATTCCCGCTGCACACCCGGGCCAGGCAGGAGCATCATCCCGGTGGCACAGCCCCATCCCTGTCCCCACTCGGTGCCCGCCCTGGGAGGTGCCACATTCCTGGGTGCTCCCTGGGCCGGGCTGCCCCGGTCGCTATTTCCGCCGCAGTGGAGGTCTGGCCGGCAGTTCTGCCTCTTGCGGCTGCGCCCATTACTCACGCTGCGCGTCCCCAGCCCTGTGAGCTGGAGACGGCGGGAGGGCAGGGCAGGGGTCACCAACACGGGTCCCCCGGGGGTGCAGTTTTCTGTTTCGTGCAACCCTGGTGTTTGCCTGGAAGCAGCCGCCCTGTCCCCTGTGGTGCCCTGAAGCCCAGCACTCCTGGGACCAGCTCCTGCGTCCACTGCGGCGTCCCCCCTGGATCCGCCGGTGCAGGGATCGCAGGGAAACTCTGGGAGACGATGTCAGTCGTTGCAGTGATCACCTGAGCGGCCGAGATACCGTGGGGAGATAGCGGGGAAAAATGTAGCCGCAGTGGATTTTGGCACCGTGGCCCTGGCCTCCTGCGGGGTGCAGGGCTGGGAGTTTCAGTGCCACCAGGAATGTCCTCGAGAGCTCAAGGCTGTGGGAGATGTGCCAAGGGTGGCTGCCAAGCCACGGCCCTGGGACCACCGTGGTCCCTGTGCGGGGATCCCCTTCTTCCCACCTCCTGCCCTGACCCTGTGCCCCCCAATTGCCACTGGCTTTGCTCCCGCCCCGCTCAGGCTTTGCTGCGTCACTGTGTCCCGTGCCAGGGACACCGCGAGGGTGTCCGTCCTGGGGCTTCGGAGGAGAGGCAGGGAAAAGCTGCGGTGGGCACAGGCAGGTCACGGCACCTCCTTCCAAACCCCACCCCGGGTCCGACTTTCCTGGCATCTCCCCACGGAGCTTTCCTCGTCCTCAGCTTCCCCCTTGGGACAGTAATTACAGCAATAATTAGGAGGACAATTATTCCTGCTGAATGGGAACAGCTTAATCTGTTTCTCCCGCCTTTTGGCAGGTTTCACCCCACGCCCGCCCACAGGATGCCAGGGACCCGCCTGCCACCCAGCCCAGCGCCAGGAGCCCTGTGCCGCTCTGGGTCCGATCCCCATCTGGGAGCAGGCCAGGCTGCGAGCCATGTCCCGTCCCGAGGCGAAGCCCCTCACACCGGCATGACGCAGCTGCTGGACCCTGACCCACTGCTGGGGGGACAGGGCATGGCTGTCCCCCGGCGGGGGAGCCGGTGAAGGGGATGGCCCCGCAACGGGAGAGGATGGGTGGCAAAGGGCCGATGGTGCCCGCAGGGTGGGAAGGCGACAGGAGCATCACCGTCCCACGGGACCTCCCCTCCGCAGCAGCCGTGGTCAGCAGGCGAGGTGGTACCCATGGGCTCGCTGTCCCGCCCGGGATGCCCTCTGTCAAACCGGGGAGGAGAAGGGGATAAGGGGCACGTGCCCTGCATGACTCTTGCGCAGCCTTTTCCCCAGGACCCGCACCGCAGGGAGAGCAGTGCTGCAGTGTGCGGTGCCCCAGACCCTTCCCTGGCCGACGGCTGCGCCAGAGCTGGCGGCTTTCCACGCCCTGGCACGGCACCACCAAACTCACTGGCAGCGGAGAGGCTGGCGCCGACCTCCCCCTGCCTGTGCCCGTTGCCAGCTCGTCCCCAGGGGCTACGGGCGGGCGCCGGCAGTGCCCCCAGCCCAGCCTGGGCACACTGCTGCTGCCCGCGGGCTGCGCCGGAGCAGCCGTCCCGTCCTACCGGTCCCCCCAGCTCGAGGGCTGTGGCCGGGATGCCGCTGGGGAGGCCGGGCCCTGCCTGGGTGCGGCTCGTTACCCGCATGGCAGGAATTAGCCGGGCTCGGGCGCCAGCACCGCTCCCTCCGCCCCACCGGCGCACCTTAAATCCCAGCCCGCCGCACCCGGGGCCCAGACCCGGCTGCCCAGGGCACCATGGAGCTGCCGCCCGGCTGCCTTCTCCTCCTCGCAGCCCTGCTCCCCCTCGCCGCACGGTCTGGCCCGGCCCTGCACACGGCTGGAAGAGAGCAGCTGGGGACAGGTGAGTGCGCCCGGGCACGTCCCGGGGACAGGGATGCTCCGGGTGCCGCTGCTGCCCGGTGCTCCCTGCCGCTTGGCGTGGTGCCGGGGGGCCGCGGGGGCACGGGGCTGCGGGAGATCAGGGTGCAGCCCCGGGGCACTGCGGGGCGGATCAGCCCCCGGCCCTGCGGCCCTCCCCAGCGTCCTGACCTCTGTGTCCCGCAGCGAAGCCCGGGTACTGCTACCACATCCCAGAGGTGGAGGACCTGCTGGACGAGGACTGCATCGCCTGCCACAGGGATGCCGCCTGCTCCCGCTGCACCGGCGATGCTGGCTGCCCCGGTGCCACCAAGTGCTGCCCCAGCAAGTGCGGCTACACGTGCCAGGAGCCAGTGCTGGGTGAGGGCTTGGTGCCGCGGCAGCGGGGCTCTGGAGAGGTGGCGTGGCAAGTGCAGGGGCAGGTGACGGGAGGAGTCAGCCAAGCGAACTGGGAAGGGGGTTCCCTGGGGTGCCCCCGAACACTTGCTGGGTGCTGCAGATCCGGGGGGCCACCACGCTGTGCAGTCGGGGAGCACCGGGGCTGATGGAGCGTGGGTCCGCGGGCCAGGTGGGTGCAGAGCCGGCTGCCAGCGGGAAGGGTGCAGTGGCGAGAGGGGACCGGAGCTGCGCGGGCTTCTCCGAGGGCCCTGGGAGCGCCAAGCCCGGCAGCGTCTCCATCCCATCCCCGGCTCACCCTGTCCCCCTTGGACCGTGCAGATTTCTGCTACCTGCCCTCCGTCTGCGGGAGCTGCAAGGCGCTCTTCCGCCGCTTCTTCTTCAACGCCTCCAGCCAGCAGTGCGAGGAGTTCATCTACGGCGGCTGCGGCGGCAACAGGAACAACTTCAAGACCGAGGGCGAGTGCTTCCAGGCCTGCTCCCACATCGGTAACTAGCCGTGCACTGTGTGCCGCAGCCAGCGGCTGCTCCTGCCCCCGGCGATGCCTGGCCCGGCCCCGCACCTGACCCCCGTCTCTCAGTTCCAGGTCCCCGATAGCCCCGGCCCGGGGGAAGCTGCTGCCGGCAGTCACATCCCCAGCCATGTCCCCGTGCCCGTCCCTGCAGGGGCTGGCGGCGACGCGTGCTGCTGCCTGGGGTGGCCGTGCAGGGGACTGTGGCTCGCCCGGGGATGCTTGCCAGCCCCAGGGCAGGGACGTGCGCCCGGGGCGGCCTGGCTGCCCCCTCCTGCGCCATGGTGCCCAGCCAGAGGAGCCCAGCTGTCCCCTGGGGCTGTGACACTTCAATACAAGGACAGGTCCTTGGATGAGCTCGTCTGGGTCTTGTCCTTCCTGCCCGAGCGGGCAGGAGCAGACGGTGCCCATCCCTTGGGGCTGACCCCCCTGGCTGGCACCGGGTGGCGGGTGCCTTCAGCAGCACCGCACAGCAGCCCCAGGGCTTGCACCGGCCACCGCCCTGCAGCTCCCGCTGCCCCTGGATGGGGTCCCAGCCCCGGCTCTGCTCTCAAGCTGCCGGCGTGACTTGGCGGGGAGCTAAAGTGACCTAATGGAGGAGGAATGGCCCCTGCCTTGATGGACGTCCAGGGTGGTGCCCGTCCCACAGCCTGCCCCTGGCCCTGTGGGTCTGTGTCTGCACTGCTTCGGTGGCCCTGTGGCACCAGCCCCGGCGGGGGCTGAGCCTCCTGGCCCCAGCCCTGGTGGGACCACCCCTTCCCCAGTGAGCCATGGGCGATGCTGGGGCTGCTCCAGGAGCACAAAGGGCCGTCACAGGGCCTGGTGGGGCCAGCCCGGTGCTGCTGAGACTCGGGGGCGGCTGGAGGCGGCCACATGGGTGCTTTATTGCTGGAGGTGGTGGGGAATGGACAGGCCAGCTGGGGCCCGTGACCACTCCACGTGCCCTAACGAGGGCGTCTTCCTGCCATGGAGCTGCTGGTCTCCCGTCACACAGCATCTGAAAAGGAGGACATGCTTTTTAGGGACCCCCAAGTCTGTGGGGGCGAGGGACCGGTGGCCACAGTTGTAGCCAAGTACAGCCGCTCTGGCGAGATCTTCATCCCGCTCCATGTCCCTTCGGGTCCCCTTGCCCCGAAGGCACATCTGTGCTGGGAGCAGAGGGACGGGGCAGCAGCAGGAGCCAGCCCTGCCGCGATGCCAAGCTGGGAGCACGCTGAGGGCTGTGCCGTTCACGCAGGTCTGGCTGGCACAACGCACACCCTGGTGCCAGTCCCAGTGCCGGCCCCGGCTCGGTGGCTCTGGGCCCCCTTACCACCAGGCATCCGTGTGCAGACGTGGCCGCAGCCGTTGCTGCAGCACTTGTGGCCCCAGGGACATTCCTCGTCGAGGCTGCACAGGTCCAGGCACGTCCCACGGCCCCTGGGGATGGGACACACTCCCTCTCTGCCTGCAAGGCAGAGCACCCCGCCGTGGGGCACCCAACTGGGGGGCACCCCGTGGCTCCCAGGCTAATGCCCGGGTCCTGGCTGGCTGAGCTGCATCTCACCTCCCGGGATGTCCATGCAAACACGTCCGCAGCTGGTGCGGGTGCACCTCTGTCCCCAGGGACACTGCGAGTCGGCCTCGCACTCCTCTGTGCACTGCTTGGCACCGTGCCGAGGCATAACCATGGTGTCACGCTCTGTGGGCAGGAGAGGACAGTCACGCAGCGGCTTTGAGCTGAGGCCGTCCATGCTCATCACTTGTACGGAAACAGGGGGAGGCATGGAAAGAAGGACGACCCTGGAGCCGGGAGGGGCAGGACCCCACAGGCACAGCCACCTCGGTAGCCCCCGGCACGGTGCTCCAGCGTGGTGGTGGTGCGGGGTCCTCGTTGGGGAGGGAGGGCCAGGAGGCCCCAGGATCGGTGCCAGGGGCACCCCGGGCTCTGTCCCCGCTGGGCTCAGCCGGGAGGGGGGACCCGCGCCCTGCCGCGAGGGGCTGACCTCGCAGAGAGGCTGGCATGCAGACGTGGCCGCAGCCGTTGCTGCAGCACTTGTGGCCCCAAGGACACTCTTCGTCGAGGCTGCACAGGTCCAGGCACGTCCCTCCCTCCCTGGGAATGGGGCACACTCCCACTCTGCCTGCAAGGCAAGCACCCCACCATGGGGCACTCGGCTGGGGGCACCCCACCGTGGGGCACCCCGGGCAGCCCTGCACGGCTCCTGGCGGGCCTGGCTGGCTCTCACCTCCAGGGATGTCCATGCAGACACGGCCGCAGCCAGTGCTGGTGCACCTCTGTCCCCGGGGACACTGCGCGTCGGCCTCGCACTCCTCCACACACCAGCCGCCGGCCCTGTCCCGGCTCTCTGCGGGGGCACAGCGACCCCCAGTCACCCGGCCGCCCTGGGGGGCTGGTGGCCAGCTCCCCCCCGAGGCTGCTCCCGCCTACCTCTGGGCACGGCCACGCACTCCCAGCCGCAGCCGGTGTCGCAGCACTTCTCCTCTCGCTGGCAGACGCTGTCATCCAGGCACTGGCTCCTGCGCCGGGGGTCCCGGCATGGCTCTGCCCAGGGGCATTCCCCAGGGTGCTCTGTGGGAAGAGGGGACCCGGGAGAGAGCGCGGGGTCCCAGCCCTGCTCGAGTGCCACTGCCCCGTGCCGGTGGCCGGGCTGCCTGCGCTCACCTCGGGCAGGGTGGGTGCAGTGCATGGCGCAGCCGGAGAAGCAGCACTTCTCCTGCCGGGGACAGTCCCTGTCGTGGGCGCAGGAGTCATCCTCTGTGCACGGCTCCAGCGGCTGCCACGGCCTCACCTTCGGGCACTCGCCGGGTTTGTCTGAGAGGGGCAGGAACGGGCAGCAGGGGCAGGGGCAAGCAACCCCCTGGCTGCGGGGGCACCCTGACGACTGCACCCCAGGGGGCTGCGCGCCTGCCCCGCAGCAGCACCGGCCCACACCCAGCCCCGCCTGAGGTTTGCCAGAGTGCCGGTGACACTGCCGTGCTGGTGACTGTGCCCTCACCTCGTTCAGGGGCCGAGCACACGCGGCCACATCTGCTGCTGCTGCAGCACTTCTCAGCGCCCGGGCACTGCCAGTCCCCAGCGCAGGCGGTGCCGCACGGGGCCACGGCGGTCGGCGCCTCCTCGGCCAGGGCGCAGATGCCTGGTTTCTCTGGGGGGCAGGAGGCAGTGGGGCTGGGGGCGTGGGGGGCAACGGCGGGTCTCTCCTGCCCAGACCTGCAGCCCCCAGAGTGTGGGGGCACCCCTGCCCACTGTTTCCCTGCCCTGCCCGCTGTGGGGCCGAGCAGCTCGCACCTCGGGACGCGGGCAGGCAGACATAGTCGCAGCCACGCAGGCAGCACTTCTCCTCGCCGGGGCACTCGGCATCGCGCTGGCACCAGGCTCTGCAGTCGTAGCTGGGGAACAGCCCAGCACGGGCTGGGCAGAAGCCGGCTTTCCCTGCAGGGCGTGGCGCGAGGTGGCTGCGGTGCCCCCGGGATGGCTGCACGGACCCGCACCGCAGCCCGGCTGCCCCCGCGGTTTACGCCACCCCCTCGGCACCGCAGCCCCCTCGGCACCACAGCCCCCTCAGGACCACAGCCCTGGGTTGCACCAGGCACTGCAGCATGACTCTGCCCCCGTCAGCACTGCGGCATCTCCTCCCACGGAGACCACCGGGCTGGCACCAGACCCCTCTACCGAGGGGCAGAAGGGCTGTGGAGAGGAGTTGTGCTTGCCCCGGCGGCTCGCTGGACTCAGCCGCCCCCACGTCCCACCTTGGTGCCTGGCGCTGCACAGCCCTGCGCACCGGCCGCCGCAGCATGTCTCCCCATCACTGCAGTCCTTGTCACTCCGGCACCTCATCCCCTCCTGCCGGGCTGGTGGGGCCGTGGGGGCCGCTACGAGGCAGACGGCTCATCGCTGCACATGGGGCCAGGGATGCCAGCAGGGACCGGGACATGTCTGTCTCCTCCGCCAGTCCCGGGCTCCCACCCAGCCCCAGTCTGCACCCTCCCGCCCCAGCCCGCACCAGGAGAGCAGACGAGGAGGCAGTGTGGCGTGGCGTGGCACTGCTTGGCACCTAACCCAGCCGCGGCACTGACCTGCTGCCTCAGCATGGCACTCTGGGCTGCACCGGTGCCGGCAGCACATCTCTGGGCGCTGGCAGTCGCCGTCCCTGCGGCAGCTCTTCCCCTGGTGCCGCTCTGCAACACAGGCAGCAGTGGGGCTGGGGCAGCGTCTGGCCTGCATGTGCCGAGGGGTCCCAACCGCAGCGCGGGGCAGCTCGGCACCAGGGACCCCAAAGTGGTGGGAGTGCAGGTCCCCTGGGCTCCCAGCCCAGACAGGTCCCCGCAGCCCTTTGCTTCGGCTCCGCTGGGGTCCCCGTCCCCTGGGCGCCTGGCGCTGCTCAGAGGCGCAGCCGTGGGGACCACGGCGCGCAGAGCTGTCGAAGCTCCGGGGCGGCTCCCGCCCCCTCACCTCGGCTGTGTGCGTGGCACTCCCGGCTGCACCGTCGGTGGCAGCACACCTCAGACGGGGCACAGTCCTGGTCCTGGCGGCACCTCTGCTGGTGCTGCGCCTGCGGAGTGGCTGGGGCAGGGCTGGCGTCCTCTGCGCCACGGAGCAGGGTCCGGCCGGCGGTGCCGGCAGGGAGGAGGTGAGAGCGCGATGATGGCCTCACCAGAGGCTGCCCTCACCGTCCCCTCCCTTCTCCACCCCAGCGCCCACCTGGGAGCCTTGCGGTGGGTCCCCACCCCAGCCCCTCTCTGCCTGTCATGGGTAACGCCCCGGCAGCACCGCGGCCCTGAGCACTGCGTCCCCCTGAGCAGGTGTCTGGGCGGTGCCGGTGCTCGGCCGAAGCTGCATCCCATCTGGCAGCACTTGCCTCCCGCGGCACCAGGTCGGCAGGAGGCCCCGGCATGGGGAGGCCACGGGGCGGGGCGGCGCTGGCCCCTGGCACAGCCAGGCTCACCGTGCAGCGGGGCCAGGCAGGCGAGCCCACAGGCAAGGGGGCAGCACTTGGCGCTGCCGGGGCAGTCGGCGTCCTGGGCGCAGGGGTCCTGGCACGGCGGCTTGGTGCCCAGCGGGGGGCTGGCAGGGCAGGCACCGGGTTTCACTGGGGACAGCAGCGAGAGGTTGGGGACAGGCAGCAGCTCTCTTGCCAGCCCCGGCAGAGCCCATGCCAGCAAGAATGGCACCTTGTGCCACAGCTCTGTGCCTTGGGGCAGCTGCAGCCTCACGGCATCTCCCCTGGGCCCCGAGCCACGGCCCTGCCCGCGCTGCCCGTCCTGTCCTGTCTCACCGGCTGGGGCTGCTGGCAGGCACTGGTGGCCACAGCTGCTGTTGCAGCATTTCTGCGCATCGGGGCAGTCGCTGTCGCCTCGGCACTGCTCCCGGCATGGCCCCGCCAGCCCCGGCTGTGCCACAGGGCACTCCCCGGGTGTGGGCTGGTCTGGCAGGGCAGAGTGGGTGTGAGGCTCCACCATCCCCAGCCAGATGCCCTACCCGTCCTGTGCTCCCCGGCCCCCTGCCATGGTCCACACGTGCCCGGTGCCCGGCAGCCGTGGCCTGGCACTGGGTTTTCATGGCAGCTGCCAGGAGCTGCCAGTGCAGGGGAAGCGGCGTGCGGCCACCCCAGGCGCCCATGGCAGCAGGGAGGTGGCAGATGTCTCCAGCACGGAGGGGCCCCGTGGCGAGCCGGAGCTTTCTCGCTGCTGCGTTCCCAGCCGGCCCCCACGGCGCCCTTACCCTGCGCCGGCTCCAGGCAGGCAGGGCCGCAGCCCAGCGGGCAGCACTTCTGTGCTCCCAGGCAGTCCTTGTCCTCCAGGCAGGGGAAGGAGCAGGGGTAAAAGAGCCCCTCGGGGGCCACCGCCGGGCAGGCGCCGGGTTTCTCTGCAAAGCCAAGTGGCATGGGGCCGAGAGCTGAGGCTGCACCAGCGGCATCCCAGGGCAGCGCCGGGAAACCTGCCCCTGCCGGACCCCTTTGCCTGACCCTGGCTGGACCCCACCACGTGCCCCGTTCCGGCCTCGGGAGCTGTGGGGGGGAGGCTGCCAGCAGCACATGGGGAGCTGCTCCGTGGCAATGGGGAGAGCACAGGGATGAGGACAGGGATGGGGAGAAGGGTGCCGGCTGCCTGGGACAGAGGTGGTGCCGGTGCCGCTGCTGTGGTGCCGTACCTTCCGCCGGGGGGGTGCAGCGGAGCCGGCACTCCTGGGGGCAGCACTTGTGCCGGCCGGGGCAGGTGGAGTCGTTGGCGCAGAGAGGGGGATCCAGGCGCAGGCAGCGCATGAAGTCCCGCGGGCACCTCCCCGGCTTTTGGGGCTCCCCTGCAGTGGGACGGCGGCATCAGGGCAGCGCCAGACAGCAGAGCTCCTCGCCCTCCGTCCCCGGGGAGCAGTGTGTGGCTCCTCACTGCAGGGGACAGGGGACCCGAGTGGGGGGCACAGCCCCAGGATCCTGGCAGGAGCTCAGCCCCTTGGGGCCCCAGCTCACACTGACCCTCCCTCACTGGCACGGGTTGCCGGTGGCAACACCCGGGGCTACCGGGCAGAGCCTGGGGTGCCGGCAGCCCTGCTGCCGTGGCAGGAGAGGGACTGGTTGGAGTGGGGCCGGAGGCTCTGCTGCAGCACGGCCCCAGGGCTGCCGTACCCCACACCGAGGCCTGCACGGCACGGCATGGCACGGCGCGGCGCGGCACGGCATGGCACGGCACGGCACGGGGCTGTGTGTGCCCTCGCAAGGCAGTGAGCGACACAAGGAGCTGCTGCTGGCCCGCCCGGAGCCAGCGCCGGCTGGAGGTCAGGATCCATCCCCAAGCATTCTGCCGCCTCGTGCATCCTCACTGCAAGCGGCATGCTCCTCGCTGCTGCCTCCTCCTCTTCTTCCTCCTCCTCCTGCCGCCCTGTGCTCATCTTGGCCTCGCTGGGAAAACCAAGACAGCCCTGCCTTCGGCACAGGCGCGGGCGAGCTGCCGCTGGCGCCCGTGCCCGGCTCCTGCCCGCCAGCCGGGAGATGCCGCGGGAGCAGCGGTTTCTGCAAACAGCCCTTGCCGGCTCCTGGCGGAGTTTGGGCTGTTTGGGCTGCAAACAGAGGCGCTGCGGCAGGTTTCACTCCAAACAGCAGCTGTTTGGTTAAAACAAGGAAGGGACCCGGCCGTTGCCGCGGGGTGGGCAGAGCGGCACGCAGCTGGGCACACCTCCCTCGGCATCGCCGCCACGGTGGGGGGCCCTGGCAGCGGGGGTCTGTGCCCAGGAAGCGGCACCCGCAGCCCGGGCCCCTCTGCCGGGGTTTGGGTCCGTCCCGGGGGTCGGGGGCCGTGTGCGGGGGAGGGAAGGGGCGGGAGGCGTGAGGAGCAGAGCCCGGACACCGCAGGGCCACAGGTGCGGGGGTCCGCGCAGCCCCGACCCCCTGCCCGGCCCCTGCCTGCGCCCGCCAGCACCCTCCTTGCTCCCGCCTCCGCCGCGCAGCCCCCGCTCTGCCCAGAGACCCCTCCTCAGCGCCAGGCCAGGCGCTGGGCTCTGTGGGCACAGACGCCCAAATCCAGGTCTGCCAGCGTCAGCGCGGGGGTGCCCAGGGAGGCCGGGAGGGCCCGTGCCGCGCGCAGCACCCCGGGGTGCTGGCAGCTGCCGTGCGCTCAGGGTGCAGGGGGTGCACGTGGGGGTGCGGGTGGGGGTGCAGGGTATGCAGCCCCGGGGTGGGAGTGGGCTCCCCGAGGCAGTGGGGCGGCGCCGCGGGCGCTGCAGCTGGCCGGGACGCGGCCCCCACCAGCGTGTGCCGGGCAGGGACAGAGGGGACGTGGCAGGGGCACGGGGGGGCAGGGTGCAAGGCGCTGGCCCCAGGATGCCTGTGCCCGGCAGCTGCTGGCTTTGCCTGCCGGTACTCACCACCTTTCTCCTCCGGTGCGGTGCCTGGCTCTGCCCGGAGGACGAGGAGCCCCAGGAGGATGAAAACCCCCGGCCTCATGGTGCTGCCGGGGATGTCGTGCACGTCCGGAGCTGAGCCAGGGCCGGGTTTAAAGACTCTGGCAGGGGTGCCCAGGGTGACAGGGCAGCCGAAGCTGGGCTGCCCGCTGTGGCAGGCTGGCCGTGCCGCGGGCAGGGGGGGCAGGAGGGGCAGGAGGAGGGGCAGTTCCCAGAACCCGCCGGTGCCCTGCCAGCCATCCCGCTTATCTCCGGCCAAGCCGTGCTTTCGGGTCAGGGCGACCCGCGGGGCCGGAGGGCAGCTGGAGTGAGGCGGCTGCTGTCCCCTGCGGCGCACAGCCCCGTCCCTGCCGCAGCTGGCTGCGAGCCCCTGCCTGGGTTTCCCTCCAGCCCCGCTCGCCCCTCGCCTCCCCAGGGTGGGGGCTGCGGACAGACCCGTGGCTTGGCCCCGACGTGGCAGCGGGAGCAGCCAGAGGGGCTCTGCTGGCTCTGCTGTCACGGTGCTGCCCCGCAGCCATGGCTCGGCTCAGCCGGGCGCAGCCACTGTGCGCGGGACCGCTGGGGATCCAGCTCGGTGTCCCAGCATGGTGACGGGACTGGGCTGGGACTGGGGAGTGAGTGGGTCCTGCCGTGGGCCCTGGCACGTGAGTGCTGCTCCCTGCCCCCTTCCCTGTCCGGGTGCTTTATCTACCCGACCCGTGACTGCATTTCCAACCAGATTTTCACACTTTGGGATGCAAATGAGCCCTTCCTTGGTGCAAGGAATCCGAGGGAACTGGTTTCTGCGCTCCGGCCCATGGCTGCTGAGGGGACATCAGTGCGGCCCCCGGACCCGGCGGGATGGTCACCACGGGCGATGGTGGCTGGAGGGCACCCGCATGGAAACAGAGACCTCTCCCTGCCCCCGGGCAGCGCCTGCCTGCAGGGACGGCTGCTGGGTGCCTGCCTGCACCTCCCTGCCTGTGCGCAGCCCCGGGCTGCCTGCGCCTCCTGGGAACCCGCAGCAGAGCACGGGGGTGGCGACCCAGAGCGGGAGGCAGCCATGTGCCGGTTTATTCTGTTGCAGTGCTGTGAAGCGGCTGGGGCCGACGGGGGTGCGGGGGTTTGCCTCCGTGCCGGGGCTGCCGGGAGCCTTGGCCTGGCGTGGGGCGGTGTGGGTGTTGTGCAGCCCTTGACGGCATGGCTGGTGGGGCTGGGGGTGCAGGGGACCCCAGCCGGGACCCATCAGAGCCATGCCGGAGCCATCTTGCTGGCGGTGCAGAGGGTCCGAGGCAGGGACAGGCGCAGGGGGTGGTGGGTGCTGCCGGCAGCAGCACCTCTTTGCTCATCCGTAAGGGTGCGATGGCAGCGGGGTGGGGAGTGGCCCCGAAACAGCAGCTCCTGGTGCAGCCCTTCCTGGGCAGCGCTAGGCTGTGCCTGCAAGAGATGGATGAGGCGGTCAGTGCAGGACGGGTGCTCCCGCCCCGAGGGATGGGGGGCCTTGGGGTGCCCCCACCCTGGCTCCCCCCTCAGTCCCCTCCAGGCTGGACCCTCTGCAGGGGCAAAACCTGCACGGTGCCCCGGGCTGCGGGGATGCAGGAGGTGGCAAGCTGGGGGGGTCCTTACCCGACAGCGGGGGGACGCATGCCCGGCCGCAGCCCCGCAGGCAGCACTTCTGGCCGGGGGCACAATCGTTGTCCTGCAGGCACAGGAGGAGGCACTCGGCCACCCGGTCGCCATCAGCCGGGGGGGGACAGAGCCCGGGCCGCGCTGGCACATGTGGAGAGAGGGAGGGGTGAGCCCCTCACCCGGCTCCTGCTCCATGGGGACAGCAGCTGGGTCCCCATGCTCCCATTGCCCCCCTGGAGGGGCAGCCCCTGGGGAGGGTGGGTACAGCCAAGGGGGTGCTGGCCCTGGCCGTGGGGGCTCAGCCTGGGACAGGGCAGGGAGAGGACATGAGGGGTCTCGGCTCCACAGGGCACCGGTGGCTTTACCCTCGGCGGATGGTTTGCAGACGTGGCCGCAGCCGGTGGTGCAGCACTTGGCAGCCCCGGGGCAGTCGCCGTCGGTGTCACACAGCTCCAGGCAGGGTCCCAGGGAGCCCCGCAGCACCACGGGGCATGTGCCGGGCTTCGCTGCAGCACGGTGGCTCCCTGGTGACAATGGGGATCGCGGCTGTGCCGGGATCCTGCTTCCCCCAGCCCTGCGCCTGGCACAGCCTCCGTCTCCATCCTGCCCCCCGTCCTGCCCCCATCCTCACCCCCATCCTCCCTCCCAGAGCCCTCACGCTGCCCTCAGCCACCCACCTCACACCCACACCAGTCTGACCCAGTGAGACCAGTCACAGCTCAATATGGGATGCTACCGGCAGCTGGAGCCGTGAGGGACAGCCCTGGCTGTGGGTACAGGAGGGGGTGCAGCCCCTCACCCGCTCGGCGCCATTGCCCATCCGTCATGGAGGGGCTGGGCACAGGGATCCCTTCCCGCACTGCGCCACGTGCCGGCTCCTGCCCAGGGGCTCACAAGGGCCGGCGCTGTGCCCGGGGTGGGTGTGCGGCACCAGGAGCAACAGCCGGTGGCACACGCTCCCCAGGGCTTGGATGGCTGCCACCGGCTGCACACTCGGCTGGGCACGGCTGCGGGGCTCGTCTGGCGGCGCGGCCGGGCGCACGCCGGGCTTCATGTGGGAGGAGCCGTGCTACCGCTGGCGCAGCGGCCGAGTGGAGTCAGCCACGGGCAGTGCCGGGTGGGAGATGCGGGTCTGGTGAGCCCCGGCCCCAGGGGGAGCGGAGCCTGTGGGTGCCCAGCGCCGGGAGGAGGGATGGCGGGGCTGTACCTGTGTCCGGGGGGGCGCAGGCCAGCCCGCAGCCAGAAAAGCAGCACTTGCGGTCCCTGGGGCAGTCCCGGTCGTCGGCGCAGCGGTTGGGGCAGGCAGCAGTGCTCTTCTGGGCACGCTTCCGTGGGCAGCGGCCAGGTTTGGCTGGAGGGGAGGGGCGGCTCGGGGCTCGGCGTGCATCCAGCCTGGCCCCACAGCGCCCACGGCCCCCCCACAGAGCGATGGGAGGCTGCGGACCCATGGGGCTGTCCCATGGCATCCCCAGCGTGGCATGGGGACACCCAGGCCGCCCTACCTGGCTCAGCGCGCATGCAGCGGGCGCAGCAGCCGCGGGTGCAGCACTTCTCCCCGGGGCTGCACACTGTGTCGTTGTGGCAGCTCGTCCCGCAGCTCGCTGGGCTGGCGCGGCCGGTGCGGGGGCAGTAGCCCGGGCTCTCTGCGGAGGGAGATGCTCCATGCAGCCGCCTGCCCAGGGAGCGGGGCTCGCACCAGGGGCACCCGAACACGGGCACCGGCCCCTGCCCACGTCCCACCCGATGTCCGGTCCCCACGCTGGCATCTCTTGAGGGGGAGCTGGCGATACCTGTGATGGGGAGGAGGCAGGTCCTGACCTGCCCACTCCAGCAGCACTTCTCGGTGCCGGGGCAGCCGTGGTCGGAGAGGCAGTACAGCCTGGGGGTGCCTTGGGCTCTGCTCCCTGCCACCGGGCACTTGCCCGCTTTGCCGGGGGCAGGCAGGGCAGCAGGCAGCCAGCGTCCCCGCAGGGCCCGGCGCGGTGCCGAGGTGACTGCGGTGGCAGTGCCTTCGTCCCCGGTGCGGTGCTGGTGGGCTGTGGTGGGAGGCAGCTCCGCGAACAGCGCCAGGAGAACCAGCAGGAGGGTGCGCTCGCCCAGCATCGTGCTGCTGACGGGAGGCCGTGCTGCTGGGCCCGCTGGCTGGGATTTAAACCCTGCTGGGGCGGGGGCCGGCCGAGCCGAGCTGCTCCTTCCCACGGCAGCACCGTATCGAGACCGTGGGAGTGCCGGGCATGAACAATCCGGCTCAAGGGAGACTCCTGGGGCAGCACTGGGCTCACCGCCCGCAGCTGACGCATCCTCCACAGTGCACCCTTTCCAGGTCACCGGTGACCCGCGAGCAGCCAGGCTGGGGGGACAGGCAGCGCCCCGGGAGCCCCACTGCCTGCGCTCCCTGACACTGAGCAGGAGTGGGACACGTGGAAGCGGTGTCCTGTCCCCGGTCCTCAGCTTCCACCCAGTCCTGTCTGGGGAACGTTGCTGGTCACCTCCCGGCACAGACACAGAGTGGCAAGCGGTGCTGCAGAGAGCTGCGGCGCTGAGCCGGGGTGCACCGGCCTGCACCTGCACTGCAGGGAGAGGGGGAACCAGCCCCGGGCGCCGGGCTGTGCCAGGCGGGGCGCAGGGCTCACTGCGCCCTGGGAGACAGCCGTGCTCCGTCCCCTGCCAAAGGCAGGGCCCTGGGGGTGCCGGACCCTCGAAGGCGCGTGGGACCGCTTGCTCTGGTCCTGAGGGCTGGGAGTGGGAGTGGGGCGGGTGCGGGAGGGCCAAGGCACCAGGAGCCCTGCGGAGCAGGACGTGCCGGGGAGAGAGTAGCAGGAGCAAGAGTGGGGCTCAGCTCTGAGCAGGCAGCAGAGGGAGGGGACAGGGACAGCCATGGGACAGGGGCTTCGGGGCATCACTGCCCATGGCTCCTTCGAGCTCCTGCCACGGGTGACGTGCCGCTGCCAGGCTGGGAGCATGTGGGGCAGGAGTGGGTTTGGGCAATGCCTGTGCAACAGCACAAGCCGGCAGCCTCCCCGTCCCCCAGCATTGCAGGGCAGAGAGCAACTCTGCTCCGATGGGACATGGAAGCCACTGTGCTGCGACGGCCCCGCTCTGAGCGTGTCAGGGCAATGGTGGAGGAGTCCGCGTGCCCCGGCAGGCCGGGACGTGGAGCCATGGGGCAGCCCTGGGCAGGGGCAGAGGCTGGGGACCCTTGAAGACACGGTGCAGCCTGTCAGTGCTGGTGCTTGTCGTGTGCATCCCTTCCAGGCGGCCCCAGCAACGGCACCAGTGCTCAGCCGCAGCTGCGGTGGGCAGGACGCGGCCGGGAGTGGGCAGAACGGCTGCCCGGCAGGGAGTACGGCAGGATGGAGAGGCGGCCACGAGCACGGCAGGGAGAGACTGCTTTATTGGTGAGAGTGTGGGGGACTGCAGTGCACCCCAAGCAGGGGACCCTGGAGAGGAAGCTGAGGCTGAAGGCTCCAAGCTAGGAGCGCAGCTGGGCTGGGCGGGACGGTGCGGTGCCGGGGCCTGGGCGCGCGGGACTCGTGTTGGGCAGCAGCTTCCCTGTGGCCGGGCTGGCAGGAGGCGGCTGCTCCTGCAAAGGGAGCAGAGGGCCATGAGCTGGACAGGGGTGCGGGTGCCGTGCCGCGGGTGCCGTGCCGCAGGTGCTGCAGGATCCCCGGGGTTGGCAGGCGCCCGACTGACCTCAGTGGAGGGGCGTCACGCAGGAGACCTTGCCGCAGCCGTTCCTGCAGCACTTCTGGCTCCCGGAGCAGTTGGAGTCCGTCTTGCACTGGTTCGTGCAGACGCCCAGCATGGGGATCCCTGGACTGACGGGCGGGCAGGTGCCGGGCTTCTCTGCAAAGGCGAAGGGACATGGCCTGAGACCTGCCGGCCCCGGCACGAGGGGCAGGGCCGGTCCTGCAGCTCCCAGAGCCACAGGCATGGCCCTGGCCCCTGGCTGCCACGGGGGAAGGACCCCCATGCTGGCCGGCGGCTCCCCCACCCTATGGCTCTGCCTGTTGGTGCTCCTGCCAGCCTGACCCGATGGGGACAGGTCCAGGAGGTCAACTGGTGTGGCGGTCCCCCGCAGTACCCGTGCTCAGCCTCCCACTCAGGGGTGGCCGGCACAGGATGTGCAGCCACGGCACGCAGCCCTGACGGCAGCCTTGGCCCCGCTTTTCCCCGCAGCTGCCATGGGCAGACCCGGCTGTGCGCTTTTGGTGTGTGGGCTCAGCCTGGGCCTCAGAGGGGGGCACATGCCCCCCAGACAGCCTGTGCCCTGGCTGTGCAGGGCCCCTGCCCTGCCATCCCACTGCCTGCTGCTGCCTGCCACCGGTGCTGGGCTGCTGACTCTGCAGCAATGCCGTCTTCCTCTGCCGCACAGCCGGGCCAGCTCTGTCCTTGCTGGCAGCGATGGAGATACCAGAGCCTCAAGTTCACATCCATGTGTTTGCAGCTGGAGGTCCCAACTCCTGCGCCCGTCTACGAAGGCTGCTCTCCGGCAGGACTGGCGCAGTGAGCATACTCGGCGAGTGGCCATGGGTTGACGGGGATGACGCCGTTGGGAGATTCTTCCCAGGTGCAGGGTTGGGAGGCAGGATAGTGCCCACATCCCGGGCTGGTGACCACTCACGGGGCTGAGCGGGCAGCGAGGGCTGTGAGGGGGAGCGGCACAGGCCCCTGCCCTCCGCACCGGCCCCAGCATCGTTCAGAGGCATCTGCTCAACCCCTGCGTCGCTGGGAGGAGGAAGGGGTGAGCGCAGCCCCAGCGAGCCCGCGTGGACGGTGCACTATGCCGGGAGGCCGCCCTGCAGGAGCACACCCCGACCCTGCCGGGCTCCCCACACAGGCCCCAATAACCGCGCTGCCGCCGGATGCGTAACAGGCACCCAGGCCCACGGCCACTACCGCGCCCCGGAGCACTGGTGCTGCCGGCTGAGATGGGCAATCGGCTCAGGGCAGCAGGGCTGGCTCCGGGCAGTGGGGCCAGGAGCAGGAGGGAGCGTTACCGTCGGGCTTCTGGCAGGCCTTGCCACAGGCCGCTGGGCAGCACTTGAGGGTGCTCTCGCAGTCGCCATCGGACTGGCACCCCACCGTGCAGTTCACCGCTTCCGTCGCCAGGTCCGGGCACACACCGGCTTTCGCTGCAAGGCAAAAGCGGAGGGCATGGGCGGGCGCTGGGGCCGCCGTCCCTGCGGCAGGGTGAGGTCTGCCGTCCCGAGGCGGGAGATGCTGCCGCCAGCCCCAGGGCTGGGTCCAGGGATGCTGCTGAGCCCAACCGCGCCAGGCGCCGGCTGGTGCTTGGCCCTGGCCCCAGCAGTCCCTGGGGCTGGGAGCGACGCTGGCGGCTCGCCCGGGGTGTGCCATGCTGAGCCTTGCCGTGGCGAGCCGTGGCGAGCCGTGCCGTGGCGAGCCGTGCGCTCATACTCACTGGTGACGTTCTGGGCGGATGCTGGAGGCAGCTCTGCCCAGAGAGCCAGGAGCCCCGCCAGGACGAGCACGCTGCGAGCCTTGGGCATGGTGCGGGAGCCGGCGCTGCGCCTGCGGGGCCGCCCGGCCGGCCTTTAAGCTCCTCTCCAGGTGGGGCCGGCGGGTGGGAGGGCTCGGCCTTCCGGGTGGCTCCCAAGGGCCGGGCAGGGCCAGGCTCCCCCTTCGCGCTTGCACAACCCGAGTATCAGGTATCTGCCGCTGCTGGCTGCCGACCAGGAAGGGGGAGCCTCGAGGAGACCGGGCGGCCATGCCGAAAACTTGCCCGGCAGGAACAGCAGCCAAGTGCCGCCGGCCATGGCCCCTGTGCGTCGCACGCCGGCCCCCGGCCAGCCCTGGCCCCCGAGCCAGCCAGGGCACAGGGCTGTCATGGGCCCGCACAGGGCTCAGCCACCAGAGGCCATGGAGGCGCAGCTGGTATCGCCAGCGGGGAGTGCGGCAGGCATGGGTGTGCCAGGGATGGGGCACGATCCATCCCTGCCACCGCCCCGGCTGCAGCCACCGCAGCCCCTGGCCTGGGCTGCTGATGCCCAGAGGCCAGGATGAGCTGGCAGCATGGCTGGGGGCTGCGGCTCGGCCGCAGCTGCCGCTCAGCTGGCTCCTGCTCCAGCCACTTGTTCTCCTCCAGCTTTCACATCTCGGCTGAAGGGCCCTCCAGACTGCCTGCGCCCCAGGCAGGCGCCCGCCCGGGGCTCCCCCGCACCTCCTGGCAGCCACGGCCTCCTTCTGCCTGGCCGCAGCCTCGTCCCATGGCCCCCGCCGTCCTCGCAGCCTCCAACAGCCCCGGGGACGCGTCCCGGACCATCCAGCAGCGCCGGTCGGGCGAGTGGCTGGCAGGCATGTTCCGGCTGTGCGGCTGGTGCTGCGGGGCACGGCAGTGCCGGGGGCCATACGACCCCAGACCCCTGGGCCTGGCGGCTGTCTGGGACACCCCACCCATGGCACGCGCGCCGCCCTCCGGTGGGCCGGGATGCTTCGCGGCACATGGCAGCATCGAGCTGGGGTTTGTTTGGTCAGGCCCAGCTAGCCAAGCGGCCTAGATCACCCAGAGCGGCTGCCCTGCTGCCATCAGTGTTTGCCATTCCGCCAGTTCCCATCTCCTCCGCGGGGGCTGTCGGCAGTGGCTTCAATTCCCCTGGGACTGCTGACGGAGGGGGAGCCACCCAGCACTACGCTGGGGGTCCTCAAGGACCCCGGCCCCTTTGCAGGAGGCTCCTGGTTTCAGCTCAACGCGTCGGGTCGTTTGGCTGCGGTCACAACGCAGGTCCCTCTGCGGCGTGCCGGTGCTGCCTGGCTGGGGTCACAGGCTGGACCCCTCTGCTGGGGGGAAACCCAGAGGGTCCTGGCTCCCTGGGCCCCATCCTGGGCACGGTCGCAGGCTGAGCTTCTCCTGCGCGGGGAGGAGGGGGAGACCTGCCCCGTCTCCGGTGATGCGCCCTTGTTGCCGGCAGAGGCTCCAGGGCTGGAGCATCCCGCAGAGCTGTGAGGACCGGGGTGCATGGGGGGAGCGCAGCCCCTGCTCCGAGTCACCGGCCGGTGTCCGCTCTGCCGGGGTCCGTCTCCAGGTAATTTAACCCCACAGTCAACAATGCGGCAGGGAGCGCAGCGGCAGTTAATCAGCAACTGTTTGCCTTTGCCTGTGGTCCCCTCCCCGCCGTGGGTGTTTATGCAGGAACAGGAGCTGGCGCGGATGGCCCAGCCGCCGCTTCACGCTTCGCCGCCGTCAGCAGCGGGAGCCGACACGTGGGGATGGGGGACAGGCCTGGGGCGCTGGGGAGAGCGGCAGGGCAGTGGCGGGGAGAGTGGCAGGGCGGTCCTCGTTCCTGCACCCTCCGAGCTAGCGTGCTCGGTGGCTGGGTGCCAGGGAGCTGCCGGGGAGGCTGGCCAGGATGCTCCTGCTTTGCCTGTGCGGCTGGGCCCTGCTGGGGACAGCGCCTGGGGCAACGGGGCTGGGCTGGTGTTTTGAGTCCAGGGCCAGTGCCGGGACTCCCTGAATAAAGGCAGCCATGTTGCAGGCCGGTGGCCCCTGGTGCCAGGTCTGGGGCATGCTGCTCCGGTGGGCAGGGCGGGATGGGAGTGGTAATGTGGCGCTGCCCTCCAGGATGGTGGCAAGGGACCCACGCTGTCCCTGTGCCGCACAGGGACAGGGCCCATGCGGACCCAGCGGTGGCTTTCCTGGAGCAGCAGCACCTGCTGCCGATCTGACGCTGCCCACCCAGTGGCGCCGTCTCTGCTGCCAGGGCAGGGGCTGCCCCGGTGTCCCACCATGATGGAGCAGCTGCTCCTGTGCTGGTGCTGCCGGCGGTGCTTGCCTTTGAGAGTTGTTTCCCTGGTCCAAGCCTGTAATTGCTCTGCCCCAGCGTGTGGGGTGTCTTTGGTGCCGGCGGTGAGCAGCCGGAGCTGGGAGGCTGCAAGCGTGGGTGCCAGCAGCTGGGCTGCGCCGGCACAGCTGGACAGGAGCGGACGGGAGCCCAGAAACAGGCTCGTGTCAGGAGACAAGGAGGAAGCCACGGAGGAAGGCGAGAGCTGCAGGGAGCAGCGTGGGCGTTGGCGGGTTTGCCCAAGGTTGTGCCTTGGCCCCGGCGTGCCCAGCTGGCTGCGGAGCGACCGATCCAGCTGGAGCTGCCCCCAGCCAGCCGGAGCAGCTGGAGAGGGACTGAACGTGCTGGCGGCAGGGCCAGCGGCTGTGCCGGGCTCCAGCCCACGCAGTTGGCATTGCTTTCCGGGAGACAGAAATGCTTTGGCTTGCATCCCCAGTGCACAGCATTTGGGATGCTGTCGTCCCCACCCTGGATCTGCCAGGCGCTTCCTCGACAGAGGCCAAGGACAGCTGTGGGGAGCATGGGGGTCTGCCGGCACGGCCGCGGGCAGCCCTCCCCGTGCCAAGGCACATCCCAGGGGAGGATCGTGACTGACGATGCGGGATCAGCAGCCCTGAGCCCAACCCCAAAGGCTCTCCCCTGCAGCACCCCTGGGTGGCAGTGCCCGCTGCCGCTGAGCCTGGTCACGCTGGCTGTGCCCAAGCCCCGTGGGCGCCTGCGGCTCCTTCGCGGCAGCAGGGAAGGTGCTGGAGTCACGGCTCCCTGCCTGCCGAGGGCGGGCGGTCAATGATTAAAAGGGAGCATTTCTGGGCCCGACGAGGTGCCCCTGGGCGGCGAGCTGGCCTCCCGCGGCACTGAAAGCAGGGGACAGCGATAGGGAGGGACCCCTGTTCCTCTGGGAGACGTCAGGCCCCGGCAGCGGCAGCTCCGGGCCCTGGCGCTGCGTGCGTGGGCACGGGGAGTTACCTGACCCCTTTGTGGCGCAGTCGTGCAACCAGCTGGCAGCCGAAGGCCGGTGCACCCCGTGGGCAGGAGAGCTTCTGCCATGCTGCCGCGTCCTGCTGCCGCCGCCAAATCCCCCCCTGCCCACGCTGCCCGCACGGTGCATACCTCAGCGGCCCCTCTCCGTGCTGCAGAGCTGGAGCCTCACGGCTCAGTGGTGGTGTGTGTCCCGGGCCAGCCCAGCCCGTCATGGGGTGCCCCAGAGCCGGGGACGCACCCGGCTCTGTGCCGGTGTGATCGGTCTTACCTGCTCATCCCACGTGGGACCCCCAGCCCAAGCCAGCCCCACAGCACCCCGCGAGCTGGTGGGACACGGATGCCCCATGCCCCCAAGCACTCACCCGTGCCGCCGGCAGCCGCAGCGGCTGGCTGCAGCTGGGCACACAGGGCGAGGATGCCCACGAGCAAAATGCTGGCAGTCTTCATGGTGCTCCCCATGGGTGCCGGATGGCCAGCGCGGATCGGCGGGGGTTTATATCCGCGCAGGGTCGGGGAGGGGCCACTGTGCACACAACCTTCAGGTGCCAAAACTCTTGCTGCATTTCACAGTTGTGCCCGAGGCAGCAACAGCCCCACGACATGTTATTGCCTGAGAAATCATTTACCACAGCCCCGTCCAAGCCCCAGCAGCCAGGCTTCAGCCAGGGCGGGGACGTCAGCACCCAACAGCACCCTCCCTGGGGAACGGGAGATGCAGGCCATGGGCCAGGCCACCCCAGTGGCCATGGGGCGCCCAGAGGAAGGGGCTGGAGCACTCCTGCTTGGAGAAGAGAGGACAGAGAGGCCGGGGGAAGGCTGGTACATCAGAGTGGCCTGGAGGGTGTGGGTGGGACTTTCTTCCCGCAGCTGCAGGAGCTGGGGGTGCCAGGGGAGACCCACAGACAAGGGGCAGAGGGCGAGTGGTCTCCTCACCGAGCTGTGGGACTCATCACTGCAGACACCAAGCACTGCCCAGATGTGACAAGCAATTAGCTGCATTTGTGGGACAGGAACCCAGGGGGGGACTAAGGAGGATGCTCCCCTGCGGTGGTGGCCAGCCCGACGGCACGGCACGGAGGCGTCCTGGGACAGAGCAGCTTGGGGGTCTGTCCCCAGCTGTGCCTGCCCCAGAGACATACTGCCTGCCTGCCCTGGCCCCGGCCAGGTCCCGGGTCCTGCTGCGTCCTCCCGCAGAGCCACAGGTGACAGCTGTCTGGGTCCCTGCGGGCAAGCGTGGCCTCAGGGGGAGCGGGGCGTGGGAAGCCTGCACGACGTGCCAGGCTGGGCACACCCGCTGTCCCGCGCCGTGCGCCGAGCACCATTCCTCTGCGGGGACAGGCGGGTGGCTGGGTGCTGTCATGCTGGCCGGCTGCAGGCGTGTCCCAGCAGACGGGTGCTACAGCAGGGTCAGCGCTGGAGCTGCCTTTCACACCGCCGCGCACTGGGACCGGCGGGAGGCGGCCCTGGATGGGGTGGGGAAGCCAAGGTTAATGGCGTGGGGAGGTCGCAGAAAGCCTGGTGCAGCCAAGCGTGCGAAGGGTGACTGTGCCGGGGGTGAGGTGTGCTCCGTGCCCACGGGGATCCTGTGGCGCTGCTGCTGCCACGCCTTGACTCCGCCACATGGGACCTTTGCTCCCTGCTGACCATCGCACGCGGTGCAGCGGCACGGCCGGGCTGCGCGCGTCCCTGCTCAGGGTCTGCACTGTGGCACCTCTCACTGCTGAATTGTGGCCATGCCAGCACAGCTTGCGGTGCCTTGCCGAATGGCAAGGGGCACAGGCAGGTGCTGCCAGCAGGTCAGGCAGAGGCAGCCTGGCTTGCTGGGCACAGGTGGGGGCTGGCAGGGCTGCAGCAAGGCATAGGGGGCAAGCCCATGCCCATGGTGGGTGGAGAGGGGCAGGATCTGGGTGTTTGAGGGGCTGGTGGAAGCAGCTTGTCGTCTGCCAGAGCTGGAGTTGGTGGAGAAAGGCCTCTGTCAGGGTCCCGGTGTGTGGGGGGGACACACTGGGGACACTCCTTGCCTGGGGGTTTGTTGCAAGGCCAGCCGGGCTGGAAACAGGCATCTTCCTGCTGCAGCCAACGTGACCTCTGCGGTCTCATACGGGGTTTTACAGCTCAACGATCGTATTTCCCCACTTGGAAATTCCTGTTTGCGTCAGCCCGGCTCCAAGCGGCCAAATGCATTTGTTGCTACAGAAACTCTGGGTCTGAAACAAAGGGAACCATCAGCAAGAGAACCAGGGGCTGTGAAAGCAGTCCCGTCCCCAGTTTATGTGCACTGGGTCCCTCTGAGTGACACCTTTGCCACCGTGGTGATGTGAGGAGTCACCAGCCTCTCCCAAGCAGCGCCTGGTCCTTCGGCTGGCACTGGTGGCTCCTCGCTCTGCGGGCCTTCGGCCTCGCGCCCTTCCTCCCCCGGCTGTCATGCGCCTGTAGCGTGTTATGGCGTGTAGCTGTGTGCCGTTAACGACGGCGCGCGTGAATCCTGCCGGCACACGTCGGCATGAAGCCTGGCCTGTCCTCCTGCCGCTGTGCCCCAGCCATGGAGAACGGTCACCCTGGCCTGTGCAGCCCCCTCCCTGCCTGCAGCCCCCTCCCTGCTGTGCTGCGCTGGTGCGGGGGCTGGGGCTGCGCGGCTCCCCCTGCGCCCCCGCCTGCGGTGTCTCGCGGCTCCGTGGGCTCCGTGGGCTGCGGGGGCCGTGCCCGCCAGCACGGCGGGCCCGATCCCGGCGCAGCACGCTGGGCGGCGGCCGGCAGAGGAGGCTGTTGCCTCCGCCAGAGCGGGCTGGGACGCGGGGCCGGGCTCCGCCGGGCTCGGGCAGCGCCGTCGCCGGAGGCGGAGACCGGCGCGGCGGCAGCGCCGGGGCCGGGGTTCCCGGGCGGTACTTAAGCGGCCGCGGGCGGTGCGGGGGCAGCGCGATGAAGCCGGGGCTGCTCCTGTTGCTGCTGCTGCTGGTGGTGCAGCCGCCCCCGGGCCCCCCCGGCCGCTGCCGGGCGGCCTCGGCGCACCGCCTGCCAGGTGAGCCCCGGCCCGGGGCGTGCTCGGGGCTCGGCCCCGCTCCTCGCCACCGCCCCGCTGCGGGGGCCACGGCCTCCGGGCTGGGGCAGCCCGCCGGGACCCCTCCGCGCAGCCCCGCGGTCCCCCGGGCCGGGAGCGCCCGCTGCAGCCCCCGCGCCCGGCTGGGCTGGGCTGGGTCCTCCGCGGTGTCCCCCGGCCCGCCGCACCCGCCGGCGGCTTCCACTCCACTCGTGCTCTGCCCCGCGGCAGAGCGGGTCGCGGCCGCGCCCCCCCGCCAAGGGGGGCCTGCCCGGGCTGAGGGGCCCTGCCTGCGCATCGTAACCCCCTGCCCGCCCTCCCAGGGAAGTACGGCGGGTGCCCCCGGCCCAGCAGGATCCCCCTGAAGCGCTGCGACAACTTCTGCTCCTCGGACGAGGACTGCCCGGGCAGCGAGCGCTGCTGCAGCACCGGCTGCGGGCGGGAGTGCCGGCTCCCCCTGGGAGGTGAGGGGGTCCCTTCCCCAGCAGCCCCGAACGGGCCCATGCTCTGCCCTCCACGGGGGTGACTGCAGCCACCGCGGGGAGCGGGTCCCGCCGCCCCGCCAGCCCCCAGGCCCAGCATGCGGACGGGGTGCGCTGGGGCAGGGCTCTTGTGAGCGCTTGTGGGGTGCTTCACCCGCAAGGGCTGGCGTGGGTGGCCCCTGCACCCCCCCCAGCCCCTCTGGTGCAGGGGAACAGGGGTGCCTGTTGCTCCCTGCTCGCAGGACCCAGGGGTGGGCACCCTGGGGGTGGGCAGGGGCTGGTGGGGTGGGCAGGGGCTGGCAGGGCTCTGACCCTGCTGGGCACCTCCAGCCAAGAGGGGCTTTTGCCCGCGGCCGGACCCTGACGTGGTGACCATCTGCCTGGTGGAGTGCGGCGGCGACATTGACTGCCGAGGCAGTGAGAAGTGCTGCAGCCTGGGCTGCCACGTCCACTGCATGCCGCCGGTGCCAGGTAAGCATGGCTGGGGGTCTCAGTGGGAGAGGGGCCGCAGCTAGGACTGAGCCCGCCTGTGAGCCGCTCTCCCCTTTCCCACCTGTAGCCAACCCGGGTGTCTGCCCCAAAAGAAAGGTGTTGCAGACCTTCGCCCCCTGCAACAGCTCCTGCAGTGACGACACCGACTGTCCCCGCCACAAGAAGTGCTGCTTCACGGGCTGTGGCCGTGGCTGCCTGCCTCCGGACAGAGGTACCGTGGTCCCGCTCCCGTCTGTGCGTGACATCTGTCACCTCCCACCTGTGCCTGGCCCGTGCAGGGGACGCTTCCGTGTCTATGCCTACAACCCTGCCATGGGGGCCTGCCAGCCATTCACCTACAGCGGCTGTGGGGGGAACCCCAACAACTTCGGGACCGTGGAGGAGTGCCAGCAGGTCTGCCAGCAACCGGGTGAGAGGAGGGGCTGGCCTGGGCCAGACTGGGCTGCCCCTGCCCAGGAAGAGGCAGGGGCCAGGCAGGGAGTGGGCTTGCAGAGCGGCGCTGCCTGCAGCCAGGCAACTGGACCCAGAGGGTCTGCTGGCCTCCCCACGGAGCCAGGGCAGCCTGCCGGCGGCAGGGAGAGCAGCAGCATCCCACATCACCCCGGCATGCCGTGTGCCTGGGCCCCGGCACGTGGCACAGGGGCCTCTGGGCGTTTATGCTGGGAGATTTCAACCAGCTCGCAGCTCTGTCCCAGGAGCTGGCGTCGTCTTTGGTCAGAACCAGGCAATAGTGTTAGTAATCATAATTTTGCAGCCTGATTATCAAAGTAGGAAACCTGACCAGTGACGCGCTCAGCCTGCACGGGACGGGGAGAAAGCCTCCTCTTGCCATTTGCCTTCCCACGTCTCTGCCAAACATGGGTTTGGGAGAGCAGGGGGCTGGCGGAGCTGTGGTGGCCCCCGTGGAGGGGGGGCCAGTACCGTGTGGGCACTCGCCTAGTTGTGACACTCGTTTCCAAGTGGAGCTGTGGGCAGTTGGAGCCGTTGGTGGTTGAACAGCCACCGCAGCTGCTCGGCTTCCCTGGCACGGCGGTTGTACCTCCATGCAATACCGGAACCACGAGAGCTGCTCCCAGCTGTGCCACGTCTCTGGGGGTGCGGGCCGGGGGGGCAGCCCATGCCCAGGGCTGGAGGGGTGAATGCACCGGGGGTGAGTGCAGCAGCTGGTCGGGGGCCAGCTCTGCTCCCCAGCACTGGCACCCCACTGCCTCCCCCCAGCCTGCCTGTACCCCCCTCCTCACCGTCCCCTTTTGCCCCCCAGGGAGAGGCAAGGAGTGACCGCGAGGAGGAGGCAGCAGTGGAGCCTGAGCCCCGCTGTGGGGCTGGCAGCCCAGGGGCCAGGGTTTGCAGCGGTGCTGGCCGCTGCGCTCTGCCCCACGCAATAAAGCCGCCAGGACGCCTGGATTGCAGTAGCACAGTCTCCACTGTCTCGCCTGACCCGCGCCACCACGACTCTGCATGCTCCCCAGAGCTTCCCTGCTCCCCTGCCCGGCCATGGCCGCCTGCGCTGGGGCTGCGAGCCCAGGCCCTGGCCGAGCTCGGGGACCCCGTACCTGGCACATGGCCATGGGCTTGCCCATGGTGGCAGGCAGCCCCGGCTGGCCCCTCGCTCCTGGCTCTCGGCACCATCCCTGCCAGCTACCACTGCCTGCAAGCCAGGGACCCGCAGGTCTTCCCCAGAAACACCTCCTGTCAGCGCTGATACTGTCTTATTAATTTGCTAATTAATGAGAGCCCAGAGAGGGGAGTGGGCTGCGGATGAGTGCGCTGCCTGCAGATGCTGGGGATGTTCCCGGGAAGGCTGAGCAAGGGCACAGAGTGCCCTGGTGTGCTCCGGGACCGCGGCACCTCCACAGCCGTCCCGCAGCGGTGACGCCCCGGCCTCTGCCTGCTGCCGTGGGGACCCGCGGGCTGGGCTTGGGGTGGACGGATCCGAGCTTGGCACTGCCTCCTGGCTCTGCGTCGGGTGCGGCCGCCGCTGGGTGCGAGGGCGGTGAATCACAGAGCGGGCACAGGGTAGCCCTCGCTCCGGGCATCACCAGGGAGCTGGTGCTGAACTGCTGGGTGATGCCCACCCACTCTGGCAGTGCCTCAGTGCCCCCGGCCCCAGGGACAGGTCTGGGGAGCTGGGGCTGGGGGCAGGAGTGCCTCAGAGGCGGCGTTTGCTCTGGAGGAGCAGGGTTTTGTGCCGAACCGGCGGCAGCCAGACGGGGCTGTGCACGCTCCCTCCCCACGCGCTGCCGGCCGCGGCTGCTGGCGATCTCTGCAGGCAGAGACAGTGAGGAACTTGAAACAGAGAAGATGAAAACCTCCTGAAAGTGCCAATTTATTATTTAGCTCCCTCCACACCTGCTCCCGCTTGGTCCCGAGCCGGTGCCGCGGCTGCTGTCAGCTGCTGAGATGAGAGCCCCTGCGTGGGGCAGGGATGGGGGGGCGGCACCCCGTCCCCAACACCCCGTCCCCTGCACCCCATCCCCAGCACCCCATCCCTGCAGCTGGTGGGGGCTGTGACCACCCTGCAGGGAGCCTGGGCAGGGCTACAGTGCGTGGCCGTGGGGTGGGGAGGGTGCCCAGCCCAGGCAGGGTGCTGCCCGCTCCAGCCCCCGCTCAGCCCCACATCGGGCCGTCCGCCAGCATCCGGCTCTCAGGAGTTAACGGCACCGGCCGCCTGAACGCGGCGCAGAGGCTGCTGCTCCATACCAGCTCCAATAGCTCTGATCCATAACCGCCCGCGTCGGCTGCGGCGAGACGGAGATGGAGGCACGGCGGGGCCGGGGCTGGGACGGCGACGGCTGCCTGCGGGCAGGCGGCAGCCCCAGCCCTGTGCCTCGTGGCACGGCCATGCATGGCGCAGCGGCTGGCGGCATGGGGAAGGTGGCCTCCCAAAATGGGGTTTTTATTACAGCCATACATCACCGCGGCGGCCTGATGCGGGCAGACGGCAGTGATTTTTCTTCATGGTTTACAGACAAATGAGGGGAAGGAAAATTGATGTGAACTTTGCTATAGCAAGAGGTCGGGCGCGGGCAGGGAGCCGGTTATGGATGAGCCGGGGGCTGCTGGAGCCGCCTGCCCCCGGGCCCCTCCCAGCCCCCTTCTCCGGGCCGGATGGGTGGGAGCACCGGCAGCGGCAGGACTGAGAGCATTGCGTCCGGCCTGGGGATCGTGCTGCTGCATGGGGGGGCTGGGGGGGGCTCCAGCCTCCCCGGCCCCCATCGCCCGCAGCATGGCCCCGAGCAGGTGGCTGCGCCCGTCCCTCATCGGAGGGATGTTCGGCCACTCGGGGGGGTGTACCACGTGGGCAGGGTTGTTAATTCCAGCAGATATTCATCAGCGTGGCGAACGCTGGATGTGCAGCGTTGGGCAGGCTGCTGTCCCCGGCTTCTGGCGAGATCTCGACTGCCTTCACCACAATTAAAGTTGCCTCCAAACACCACGGTCCTGCCCAGTATGAGATAACAGCTAATACCTTCGAATAGCAACTATCAGCTTCTCCATAAGGCCCATAAATATTAATACAATTCTAATTAGTTCCTTTAAATACGTTGCCTAAATTAAGTATTTCCTCGGCAATAACTCAGCGGTGGTTTGGCACCCGGCTCACGCTCATTAAGCAGATCATGAGCTCTCCCCGCCTGCCCCACGGCCAGTCCCAGCCGGGGGACGGGACCCCCGGCAGCCTGGGGCGGTGCCGTGCCGAAGCGAGGGCTGGTGGTGCTCCCGCTCGGCAGTTTCAAGCTCCGGGATGGGGAAAGGCAGGTGGGTTTTGGGGCTAGAGGAGCCGCGAGCTGTCCCACGCCGGGAGGGGTGCCACTGCCTGCCATGGTCATTCGCCGCCGAGCACGAGGGCTGGCTCAGCCCGCGCCAGGAGCTGCCGTGCGACGTTGGTCCTCGGCTCCAGCAGCCCCGTCGTCCCGTGACAGCACAGCTGGAGGGCCGAGCCCCGTCCCCTCCTGTGGGGAACCCACAGAGCCGGCGGCAGTGGTGGCAAGGTTGTCCCCGTGGCTCCTCCTGCAGCACAGCACGGCCGGGCGGTTTTCAGGGTAAAGCCTGCGGCTCCAGCGTCGTCTCTGGTCCTGTGCCCTGAGGAGGGTGGCCGGCTGCCGGTGGGATCTTTTCAAGAGACTGCAAGAGCGCGGTTTGAAAGCGCCTGATAAAACATCTCCAAAGAACCCCACGGTCACAGATATAAAAATAACCCAACCGTTAGATTCAGAAGAGGAAAGGGAGCCCAGGCTTCACTGAACAAGCAGAAAGTGCCCTGTGACCTTAATCAGGAGTAATATTGTTAATACGTTTTTCCCCGGGTGCACCCAGATTTGCATTCCCAGCAATTTGCACAATAATGAGGCGAGCTGACCGAGCCTCACCCCGGCAGCGATCGCCTCCAAATCGATGGCACCGTGCCGGCGAGCTCATGTGGAAGCTCGTTTGCTCCAGCTGCATCGGTGCCGTGCGCCGCCGGCGCTGCTCTGCCACGGCGCGCCTGCAGCCCTGGTGCCGCAGGGCGCCTTCGGGGACCCGCCGGGGTGTGCTGGGGGCGGCCGGGGGCCAGTGCGCGCAGGAGCCGCGTGCCCAGGGGAGCCCACTGCCACCTCCGTGGAGCTCGGCTGGGTGCTCCGGCCTCGTGCCAGCCTCCTCCGGCCTTCATCCCAGCTCTGAGTCCTCCTCTTCCTCCTGGGAGGTGGCAGCGGTGGCCGTCCTGCTCAGACCTCCCCCCTGGAGCTGGAGGAGCGAGGATCCCTTCAAAGGTGCTCGTGTGTGCGCACGGGGGGGGCGTGCACGGGGGGAGCGGGCGCAGGCTGCAGGTCTGAGCGGGGGGGACGCGGCTGCCTGGCGTTGGCGGTGCTGGAAAAGAGCAAATACCAAACTCGTTTGCTTGAGGAGAAATTAATACGGTGTGAAGCCTGTAGTGGGTGATTTAAGAAGTGAATTTTAAAATCTCAACACAAATAGATTTTTTTATAAGGTCAGAAGAAAGATTAAACGCTACAGACAAGCACAGCACTCGCCAATTCCAGCATCGCTTTTACCATAAACGTTTTGGGCTGGCGCCGTGTCCCTGCGCTGCCCACGTGGGTCAGAGCCCCCTTGCCCCAGCGGGGCGAGAGCCGCTGCAGGCGCGGTGCGGCGCTGAGCGCGCAGGGGCGTCCCCGGGGAGGGCCTGGCGTCCCGCCGTCCCCGTGCTCACGCGGGCAGCCCGGCTCGCCGCCGGCCCGCGGGAGCGGCCAGCGACGCTCCTCGGGCGTGGAGGGAGGAGCGGCGGTGGCGGCACCGGAGAGAGCAGCCGCGGCCGCCCCGGCGCGGGCAGGATCCGGCCCCTGAGCCCCTCCGGCGCTGCCGCCAGCCGGTGAAGGTGCTGGCGGTGCCGGGGGCAGTCGCGCAGTCCAAACCGTGGTGCCCGCCCGGCGGGGTCTGTGCCCGCTGCCAGCTCCCAGCTCCCCCTCCCGCCGCCTGGCGGGGACCGGGATTGATGGCAAGAGATTTGAAAGGCTCGGAATGTGGAGGTTATGTCGCTGAGCCGCCCCATCCATCACGAGACGTTCATTATTAAGTAACACCCTGCACGCCGGCCTGATTTCACACCTTATCTGAACCCAGCAGCTGTGCCCTAAATCCTGAGCGCCGCGACTGTCTGGAGGAATTCGGCTGCCTGTGCTTAAAATTAGTGTTAGCATCTATCATTTCCCCACACCAAATGGCTTTTGTGTCGGCACTTGGCAGGGCTCATCCGTCACCGGGGCTCTGGGCTGCCCAGCTCCGTACCCTCTCCGTCACTGTCACAGACCCCTCATTGGCAAAATGTCACCCAAAGGACAAGTGCGACAGCTTGGCCTCTCCCTTCCGCCTGGGCCGGTGGCACCGCCGGCAGTGAGGGTGTCCTCCATCCCCTCGGGCACGGCAGGCACCGGCTCGGCTCCTGGCGGGGCTGTCCCTGTCCCTCCAGCCCTGCCGCCACCGGGCACGTGGCGCGGGCACAGCCTGCAAACCCTCCCCTGGGCACGGCGGCCTCTCTCCTCCCGTGGCACGGTGGCTCGCCGCCTCCCGCCGTGCCGCGGTGCCGCCGGAGCCGTGTGGCCGCCGGCAGCTGTCCCTGGCGAGGAGCTCCTGCCAGACAGGTGATGCTGGAGCTGTCGGCGTGATGAAAAGCCTCCCGCGGCAATGCAGATAACATACAAGCACAGGTCAGGCGCGGCCCGTGTAGCCCATCCATCAGGCGCAGCAGCTACAGGCGCTCCCCGTGCCACCATCTGATGCACGTTATCCGGCACAAATGTGTTTCTTCCCCCAAGGTTAAACGGATGAGTGAGGTTCAGGCACTGACAGCTCTGCCTGCCCCGTGCAGGCAATAAACGAGCTGGAAGAACCAGAGGGAAAAAAAGGGTTTGTTTTCTGTCAGATGCTGCTTTTGATGGTGCTGGCACGAGGACGGGCACGGGGATGGGGCTCTGCTTCTGGCACGGGGGCACTGGATGGGGCAGCCGGCGATGGGCACCATGGCAGCTGCGTTGGGTGCCACCGTGCCGCCAGCGGCAATGGACGGGGGAGAGCGAGGGCTCGGCGACATGCCGGAGCACCAAGCGGCCCTGATGGCAGGCGCTCGGTGTAGCTGCGGCAGGCTGCTGAGGTGTGCCGGGCCCGGTGGGGATTGTGTGGGATGGCAGCAAGCCAGCACTATCCCCGGCTCTGGCTCCCGCAGGCAGCCCCGGGAGCGGAGCCGCGGGCTGGCAGAGGCAGCGCTGCAGCCGGGCAGGGGCCGGTGCTGCCGTCTGCGCCGCCAGGTCTGTCCCAGCTTGCGATGCCCGGGGCCTGATCCTGCCTGGGACTGCCCGCCTGCTTCGGGCGCTGCCGGCAGCCGCAGCTGAGCTGGGGTGCCCCGGGGTGCGTGCCAGGCGGGGGGCTGCCTCCCTGCGCGGGGTCCCCGCCGGGCTGCCGCCGCCCTCGCTCAATGTCACACTTGGAGCCTGTCAACTTGAAAAAAGGTTTGCAGCCGATAAGCAATCGGGCTGTCAGCTGCGGAGTGCCGCTCGCTCGTGATTTACTGCGACGTCGCTAACGGAGCACAGATTTTTCTTAATCTAAATTGAAAACTACTCAAGTAGAAAAATAATTTCATTGCTTCATCTCGAAGGGGCGGGGGGAGAGGAAGGGGAAGAGCTGTGCCAGGGCAGGCAGGTCCGGGGCTGCCCGCGCCCCGGCCGGGCACGGCCGGCTCAGTGCCACCAGCCGCCGTCGCCTTGGGCAGCTCCTACGCCGGGCACAGGCGGCAGCTCCTCTGCCTTGGGCAGTAAAACTCTTGTTGCTTTGCCCCACGCCCAAGCCTGGTGGGAGCCACTGGCATGTGCCCGGGGGCGAGGTGGGCGGCTGGAGCTGCGTCCCCCCCCGTGGGGCACAGGGGGGGAAAGGCCTCGGGGCATCCCGGTGGGGACACAAGGACAGTGTCATGTCCCTGCAGCACCCTGGAGTAGCACAGAGGTGGTGCGGAGCTGCGGTGCTTCGCTGTGCCACGGTGCTCGCCGTACTCCAGCGCTTCGGCGTGCCGCAGTGCTTCGCTGTGCCCCGGTGCTCACCGTGCCCTGGTGCTTTGCTGTGCCACGGTGCTTTGCTGTGCCGCAGCGCTCGCCATGCCCCGGTGCTTCGCTGTGCCCCGGCGCTCGCGGTGCTGCGGTGTGGCATGGCGGAGCAGGGCGAGGCGCGTCTCGGGTGTGCAGGTGCCTCTGATCCCAGCGAGGAGGCTTTGACGGTGACGATCTCGGCTGGTGCTTTGGGTTTGGCGTGTAATCCAGCCGGCAAAGCTGCGCATGCGCGGCCCCACAGACGTGCCGATACGGTGGGTCTGCGGAGGCTCCTGGGGGAGGGCAAGCACTTGAGTCAGCCCTACATCTGAGAAAGGACCGTGCCAGCCACCTCGGTGATTGGGTGCATTGTGCGTGGCAGCGTCATGGGGATGCTGGAGCAGCCGCCATCCTCGCCACATGGTGCCGGAGGCCCCGGCAGAGCCGGTCTGGGCCAGGACTGCAGGCAGGGTCTCGCTTTCGGCAGCATCGAAGAGCTCACGCTCCGCTTGGAAAGAAAGTCTTAAAGTCTCGCCCCGATCGCCCCGGCTCCTTCTTAGGGGCCAACGGTGCTGGCGGGTATTTAGTGGGTGCGCCGCAGGCCGGCAGAGCCTGGCGGTGCCGATACGCCCAGCCCTGATCAACCTGGGGCAGGGCTGGGAACCGGCTGTGCCGGCGTGGGGGTCCTGGAGCATGGCTGCGCTGGCTGGCGCTGGGCTCGTCGCGTGCAGGGGCAGGATCCAGCCACCCTGCACCGGCCAGGAGCCGGGACGGGGCGTGGGGAGGGGGCACCCACCTGCCCCGGCCGCGCTCGCCGCCTGTGGGGCTGTGCCGCGGGCCCCCACTGCAGGCGGGGATGTGCTACCTCGCAGAGAGATTGGTAATTTGGAGTGCGAGCGAATTCTGGGAGCATTTGCTGAGCTGGATAATAACGCGCCCAGTGAGCTGCATCCCAAGCACGCCGCCAAATTAAAGAAATTTTTTTCCCCTTTAATTTAAAAGTCACCATTGGGAAATCTCTGTCGGCCTCAGCAGTGATTTCCCCCCAGGCTGCCTTTCTGGAGAAATCTTTAATTTTGATTGTCACACTTTGTGGAGTTTAACTCGGGGAAGCAGAGCCATAAATAAGGTGCCGCTCCGGCACTACGGCTCCAGCTGTGCTGGGACAGTGAGCGGCACCGGTGCGGGTGCAAAGGGGGGAGCAGCCCGGCCACGGCCACGGCCACGGCCACCCCGCCGGGGCTCATGGGCGCCGGCCACCCTCTCCCCTTGCACTTCTCCCCGTGCCCCCTCCCCGCCGCTTGCCCGGCCCCTCACCGCCTGATTTCCCAGGTCAGCTCCCCTTAATTAGCCGGTCCCGTCCCTGCCCCCCCGCCTGCCGAACGAATCAGCAGGTTGGGGAAGATCTCATTAACCTCGTGCCACATCTGGCTTCCCCCGCTGGCACCTCCCGGCTCCGTCAGCTCTCTGCCCTGGCACCTCGGCACCCCGGGACCCGGCGCCCCGGGACCCGGCACCCCGGGACCCGGCGCCCCGGGACCCTGGCCAGGAGCCATGACCGGCGTTACACCAAACCGCTTCGCGCTGGGAAGGCAGCGCCGGAGAGGGGAGGCAAAGCCTGTGTGTTTTGCTCCGTGCTCTGGTCCGTCACTGGGGTGTCCAGCCCCCGCAGCCCCTCGGCTGGCCACGGTGCCGTGGGGCCAGAGCAGGTGTGGCCAGCCCGGGGCGGAGAGCAGCTCCGGCGCCGCCGCTGCCTCCGGCTTGGTGGAACCGGCATGTGACCCCCGAGAGGGGCCTCCCCTCTCCCTAATGGGGCCTTGGGAAGGAATCGCCTGGCAGCTCCATTAGCAATTAAGAAAGGAGGCAGAAATGCGGGTGCCCCCCCCCCCCTTTCGGTGCAGAGCCGGCGCGGCGGTGCCGGGGTGAGCTCTGGAAAGGTTACAGCCCATTTGCATTTTACCCTTCAGTAATTTCAACACTTACGGGTGCAATTAAGAGGCAAGCCTGGCATTAGGAAGCTATCAGCATGGAGAGACCTGAATACTAACAAACTCCCGTGCGTGTTCCCATCCCGGGCCGTCCGATCTGCCCGTGGTAATGCCGCAGTAATGCCGGTGGATTTCCACCGGCTGCAGTAATGGGCCTCGTCTACATTAACCGCACATTTTTTAACTTGTCTGGTCGCCCAGCCTTCCGCAAGGTGTTGGGTCCGGCGCTCGCTGCGGGCTGGGCACAGGCGGCCGCGGAGGGGAGCAAGCGTTGGCGTGGCAGGAGGGTGGCCACGGCACAACCAGGGCCGGGTGGGTGCCGTGCCCGTCGCTCCAACAAAGCGACAAACCGACGGTGCCCTCCGGAAGAAGAGCCCCAGGCCCGCTTTGCCTCTTCTACAAGCAAACCACTGATGCGGCAGCACCGGCCAGACCGAGACGTCCGGCTCATCCCCGGCGGCACATCCCTCCCACGGGACGGGGCTCCTCGGCGCTCGGCGGCCCCCGGCCCTCTGCCGGGGGACGGGGGCTCTGCGGACGCCCCGGGGCCGTTCCCTTTCTCCCGGCTCGGTGGGACGCCGGGCTGGGAGAATGGCCATCTTCCCCTTTAAGCTTCATCCCGGTTTAATTGGATAGTTTTGAGCCCCGGCTCATGATTTCTGCAGCAATTTGGTCTGAGATTTCTTTCTTTCCCTCCATTATCCACTCTGATTAACTCAGCTGCACCTGTCAGCTTTTATTCGGCGGCGCGGGCTGCGCCTGCAAGAACCTGTTAAAATGCATGAGTTTTATCACAGCCGCTCTCTCCTGGCCAGCGATGCTGAACGGGGAGGGAAGGGGCTGCCGGGAGCTGTGAGCTCCGGCGCGGGTGCCGGGGGCTGGGGGGGCCCCGAGGCTGGGGTGCGGGCGCCACGGGGGTGCCGGCGTCTCCCTCTCTACGCAGGCAGTGCCGGGGAGCCCGGCTGGGAGCTGGCCCGGGCTGGTGGCGGTGGGGAGCCCGCGGGGGGGTGCAGGGCCCTGCAGCCACCCTCCGCTGCCAGGATGCTCAGGGGCTGCAGATTTTCCGCTTTGCAAACACTCATTTTACATTCCAGCTATAACTTGTTCCCTTTTTCTCATTTTAATAAAAACGAAAGCATCCGGAAACACTGCTGCACCCAAGAAAGAGCGAGATCTGACATAATTAAAAAGTGGCTTCAATCAGGCTGTTTTCCTAATGGTTTGTCATATCAGCCCACACCGCCCTGCACACCCCCCCGTGCTCCCAACCCCCTGAGGCATCATTTACATTTCTTAATAACCCCTCATTAATATTCATGACGTGGGGAGGGTAATAACGGCTGAGTGCACACCACTAATTCAATTTCAGCGAGCCTCAGTGTGTTTAGTTAATCACCGGGGGACCTGGGTTACTCAGTACAATTATTTATTCGGAATTAGATCTCGAGGCATCTGGATTGAAACCTGAACTCGGAATAAAATTAAACTGGGATTCTCCTCCTCGCCTCCTCCTCCCGCCGCCGCTCCCGGCTGCGGTGCTGAGCATGCCCCCGCAGCCCTGCCGCGCCGAGTGAGGAACCGTTGTTTCCGTAACGGCACTCGTGCCGTGCTCCCGGGACGTCGCAGCAGCTGGGGCTTCTCCCCATCACTGGGGGCCGTCGGGTCCCGGCTCCTCTGCGCCGGTCCCCAGGGCTGGAGCCGCAGCCGGGGAGGCCGTGGCGCCAGCTGGCAGCACCGCGCCGCCAGCAGCACGTCGCTGCCCGTCTGTGCCACTGTGGTTAGGGGAAAGGGGTCAGGAAAGGCCCGGCTTGGGCTGTCCCGGGACACCCCAGAGCCCCAGCGGTGTCCCCGAGGGTGTGAGAGGAGGGGCTATAGGTCCCATCGCCTCTGGCCGGGCAGTCCTGGGGCTGCGGGGACGCGGTCAGCCCGAGGGCACCGGCGATGCCCTGGCCTTTGCGGAGGGTGGGTGCCTGGGGACATGGAGCCAGGCCTCAGCAGGGGTCCTCGCTCCCCTGACCAAGCTAAGTCACAGGGTTTGCTCCAGCCTGTCCAGAGCCTCCAGCCCCTTCCTGCAGCTCTGCCGCTTGCTCTGCCGCTCCCCAGGAGAGGCTGGTGCTGCCCCCACACCATGCCCACCACTCATGCAGAGCCCACCACCCAGGGCGGCTGGCTCGTCCCCATGCTTTCATTTCCTTGAGGGCTTTTTTTATATTTTGATTTTGCTCCTGGTTTTGCTTTTTAATTCAATATTTTCTCCCTGTGCTCCAACTCCCCTTATTGGATAAAACCTCTGTTATTGAATCCTGCCCTGCAGCAGCTTGGTGAGAACTGGGTTTCCCGGGCAGCAACACGGCTGTTCCGGAGCGCGATGAGGCCGGCAGAGCATGGGGACGGGAGCGGGGAGGGGAGGAGCCGGCAGAGCTAGTGGCTGTTTCAAAGACAACTGTGCTGTGCTGGGCTCTGCGGTTCCCCACGCTGCCTTCCCCTTACCCAGCACCCTGGGGGCTCACAGCGCTGGGCAAAGCCATCACAGCCAAAGGAAAGCCTTTGCGGGTTACTTCTAGATGCTGTTTGCAGGTAGAGAGGGGCTTTAAAGATGGCCTGGGGGCCACAGCCACAGCTGGTGCTCCGGCTACGTCCCCAGCCGCGTCCCGGGGGCTTCGACTGTCCTTCCCGCGCGGCAGAAGGGACGGGAGGTGCTGGTGCCCAGTGTCTGGTTTGCACCATTCCTTTCATTGCTGGTGTTTTCACCATTAATTCGCTGCAGGGGGCAATGGTCTGTGCCTCTGCTGGATTTCCAGCCGTTGGGGTGAGGAACGGCACCTGAGCTTTTATGCCTTTCACACGAGGCTATGGATTCTTGGCTATCAAGTTTTAAGTCGGTTAATGCAGCAGCCACTTCTCAAATTCCTGACTTTGTTTTTCTCAACATCCCTCCTGGCCTCACAGTCCTCCCAGGGAAGCAAGTCGACCATTTTCTGTCCCTTTGTCTAACAAGGACAAGCCTCAGGTGGGAGGTGCCGGCCTCGCTAGCTGTGTTCAGGTTTCTTTTCTCCAATATGAAGATTATTCCCTTTTCCCTCCCCCAAGTCCCCCCATCAGCGCTGAGCGCGTTTCCCCGCCTGTGTTTACGGGCTGATGCTGTCAGCAGACCCTCGGCATCCCTGGGCTGCTGTAGCGCTGCCCGACACACGCCGAGGCCAGCAGCCCCACCCAAACCAAGGGATAAAGGGGTGCAGGCAGCTTGCGAGCTGGCGGCGTGCTGTGCCGTGCCTCGCCCCCCATGCCAGCGCTGCATGCCAGCTACTGCGTCCGCCGGCCCCGCACTGCAGGTCCTGTTTACACCCGAGCTGTCAGGGTTTGCGGCTGTGCAGCCTGTCCCCTCGTTTCATTCATTCAACTGCCTTCAGACGTGGGTAAAATATGTATTGAAGGTGCTATTACGGAGGGAAAGGAAATACACGGTTGTAGGGAGATAGTGTTGTTCAGTGGGAACAACATGAGGGAACGGGGAGGAGAAACCCCGGAGCAGGCGAAGATCGCCATGGCTGGTGTTCCCATCTGTAGATGGAGGGTTGGTTCTCACCTCCCGCTGCACGTCATGGGTTTTACAGCTGCTTGGTGTGTTTACGGCCATGGCTTGTCAGGCTTCCCAATAGCTGCATCATGTTCACAAGCATGTGTCAATACTCCTCGAGTGACGGCGAATGTTCTGGTTTCACAGCCGGTGAATTATCTGAACACTCAGTAAAGGAAAGCCAGATGATCCAGTAAGTAGCTTCTATTTATCTCGTCTTTAACACGCAGATTTGTTGGGTTGATTTTGTCATGACTGATAACTTCTATATTTTATTGAAACAACAGGGGATGCTAGGGACTTCTTGGAAAACATTATATATATTTTTAATTTCATGAATATTCTCAAACCAGACTCCTACTGAGATAACTGTGTAATGGCTACAATCATTATGTTATGAAAAATTATTTTAGCTCAAAGCTGTTTTTTACTGCATAGTTGAAATAAATTGGGTACGATTTTGGCCAAGTTGACTCCCTTCTAATTATTCATATTTGTTAAATTGAAAAATGCCTCTATCTGTCCGTGGTTCCGCATCTTGTTGAATTACAGAGCTATTTGTCACGACCTCAGCAAACAGAGGGATTGTCACGTCCCCTCCTGCTGCATTCAGTGCTCAGTTATTGGCCTGTTCTCAAGGTGACAGCGGTTAATGATGCTGTATATAAATAGAAGTGTGTTGTCAATAAATGTTGGCAACAGCCTTCTGCATTTCCAAGCCTGCCTCAGCCCCAGGAAGGATTCGCAGAAGGTTACGGAAAACGCGTCAAAAGAAACCACTGACTTTCGGTGCCTCCGCTTTGCGGTGGCGAGGGTGGGCTCCCGGGGTGCTCCGCACGCCCTCGCCTCGGGTGGCGGCAGCCCCGGCCCCACGCAGCGCCTGGCTCCACGGGCACAGCTGCAGGCGGGACCCGAGGCCCCCGCCCCACCGGCGGCACCAGGCGCTCGCCCGGTTCCCTCCAGGGCGCAGCGGCCCCGCAGGCAGTGGTCAGGGCAGGGAGGGTCTGCGAGGGCTGGAGGGGCCCCCGTCGCCCGCGAGGGGACCTGGCCTCTCTCTGTTCTTAGCAGCGGCACCGTTTGTCACCCCGCGTCTCCCTTGGTATCAGCCCAGTTTTGCTCTGGACTGGCAGCTCCCGACAGGCCGCTGCAGCAGGCCGAGCGCGCCGTGGGACGGGTGGGAAGTCCCGGGAGCGACCGAGGGCCACGGTGGCCGGGCCAGGGGCGGACCAGCCCCTGGAACCCCTGGGCCACTGCCCCAGCCGTGAGGCTGTGGGGTGGACCTTGAGGTCACCACGGCCCGTGGGACGCGGCTGCCGCCCGCTGCTCATCCACGCCGCACCGGGTCTGCCTGGCCCTCTGCCCTTTGCCCTCTGCCCCTTGCCCTCTGCCCTTTGCCCTCTGCCCCCTGCCCTCGCCCACCCACACTCATCCCGGGGCTGCTTTGCGGCAGTGTGGCACTTCCCGCCTCTCGTTTTCCGGCAGTGTGGCGCCTCCCGCCTCTCGCTTTCCGGTAGAGTGGCGCCCTCCTGGCTCGCCTGCGCTCTCTACCTTACGGCACGGTGTCGCGCGGCCCCCGTCGTTGGCGGCGGTTTCCCGGTGGCGGGGCCCGGCGGGTGCCATGGACGTGGGGGAGCTGCTCAGCTACCAGGTGAGCGGCTCCGGGACCCTGTGGGGCGCCGAGCGGGGCCGGCGGTGGCGGGGCCCGTCAGGGCGGCGGGGCCAGCTGCTCCCGCGAGGCCTGGGCCGGCCCCCCGCCCCGGTGGGAGCGCCCGGTGCCCGGGGAACAGCCGCGGGCCAGCCCCGGCCGTTCCTGTCGCCCCGCTGGGGAGGGCCGGGAGCGCGGAGGTGCCCGCGTCCGTAGCCCCGCTCCGGCGCCGGGTGAGGCCGCGGGCCGGGCCGGGCCAGGCCAGGCCACCCTGCAGGCCTCGCCCGCCCGCCCGCTCGCTCTCGGTGCGCTCCCGCGGGACCCGGTTACGGTGTCGCTAACTTTTGGAGTCTCTCCCCCCATTCGGTGCCCCGGTGGGACCCGGTTACCGGGGGCTCCTCAGGAACGTGACTCTGCTGATGCCGTTTCTTCCACAGACGGGCTGGATGTCTGCTGGTGTGCGCCGGTTCCTGCAGCAGGGCCTGTGCTTGTTCTGTGGCTTGCCTTCTCCTTTTTTTCCCCTACCTGTTTTATGAGAAAACCCATATAAGTTCATTTTTATGAAAGTATTTTGAAAAAGTTTACCTTCCTATAAAAGTTTCCTTTTATCTCATGAGTGTTTCTCTTCTCTCAGCATGTGATCATTGCTTATTTGTTGTTTGGATGTCATTTTGTAAGCAGACTTGGTAAATCATGTATTTCTTGCCACGAGAGTGGATTTAACGTGTTCTCCTGTGGACTGGGGAATGAGAGCACTGATTTGCAATAATGTTTTGATACTTTGCTGCAGTTTGTGCACACGATAGTGTTGGCTTATGTGTAAATTCTTAGATAAACTGCAACAGTGGCTTTCCCCTGCTGAATCAGTGGGTAAGAAAAGCACTCCAAGACATTATCTACCTTGTAGGTAATTGAGTATGAGAATTACTTGACTAGATTTAATTCTTAATTCAGAATACAGGATTCTTTATGGAACTTCTTCGTGCATGCCATCCTGGTATGTGTCAGCCTGTGGAGGCACTGCACGTGCTCAGAGGCGAGAAGCGCCTTCAGAAGGCATTCAGGACGCCTCTGTACCCTCAGAATGTGTCGTTTTGAGATGCGTGGGGAAAGAGCGGAAGTTACCTTTGGGTTTGAGAAATTGGTATCAAAATACTCTGGAGTGTGGCTGTAGGAATACTCTGTCTTTGAGAACTCCACTAGACTCCCCCTTGATTCAGCTCCAGGATGTTTTCTTCTCTGTCTCTGACATCCTGCTTCATCAGTTTGTGTGGTGCTGACAGCGTGGTCCTGCCGTTCTAAGATCTACTCCACTTCTGTATTTCTCTACCTACCATTTTTTCTAGTGATTTTCTAATATCAAATTAGAATGATCATTTTCATGTTCCTTTAATTCTTTGGTTTTCTCTGCCTCAGCTGTGATTAATGGTGCTGTCCTTTACTCGTTCTGTGATGCAATTTACACCTAAGGTGTGGAAAGGTAAATCTGTGTTGAAGTTCTGTTTGTTGTAATTTTTTAACTAGGCTCTACTTTGGGGTTTCATTTGTTGTTTTTTCTCTTGCTCTGAAAAGTCCGCAGGATTCCCTTCTGCTCTGGAGGGAAGTGCGCATCGACTTTGCTTTGGTCACTTTGATTTCTGCACAGCTTTCTGTTGGATGAGCTTTCTATACTGCAATGAGGCTAGAGGTAAAGAAATGCTGCTTAGCTGCTGGGTGTTACAATTTTAGTTTCTTTTCTTGCTGTTGAAATTATTCTTAGCTGCGGGACAAAACATTCTGCAGCTTTCAGCCAACTACTGAAATTGTTCCTGAAGGTGTTGTCCTGTCTCTGTGCTCTTCTGGTCTCTCACCTGAACACAGATGGTTCCCATGTCAGTAGATGAGATAACGCTTCGGAGTAGCTGTTGGATTTCAGTGTTAGTGGATTCAGACCTCCAGAATTAGGTGAAATGGTAAATACAGGTGAAAGGGGTGGAGAAGCAGAAGGCAGATAAATACCTCTGGTTCTGAGAAAATGAGATTCCCTTCTGTGCGGGTGCTTCTGGATGAAAGATAGAAATAAAAGTCGGAAGCAACAGGTTTCTCTGGCTCCCATCCTGCACGGGTCAGGCGTCTGCCACAGCTCTGTGAGACGGGAGAAGCAGGTGCCCTCCTGTATCATTTTTAGGAATGTACATTCTTGTTCACTGAACGTGTAAAATTCAGAATAATCAGAATTTTGTTGTGCCTATGCCACAGAGAGGATGTGGAATTGTGCGTGGCAGATAAATGAAGTGAGCGCTGCTCCCAGCTGCCTGCTGTGCCCAGCTGGTGGGTTGTTGCTTCTGAGAGGAGGATGGCTTGGTGGCTCATAGAGCAGCTCCTGACCTGCTCCAGTTTTCTGTCTGGTGTCGTTAACTTGAGCGCATGTCTGGGTGCTTTCCTGCACTGGGCTGAGGAGCAGGTTGGCTCGAGATCTCCTCATTCATCCTTGGCGCGGGGGTGGCACTGGCTGTCAGACGAGTGGGCTGGATGATGGGTGGTGTGCACCTCCGCGGTCTGATTTTAATCTCTTGCTGCAAATGAGTCAGTCTTCTCAGCTTCCCTCAGCAAACCCAAAATAATTGCTCTTCTCTTACATTGTTTTGAATGTCTCCTCTACGTGCCTAATCTGTGCCCTGCTAAATCAAGATGATATTCACCCTCAGTGCCAAACTTGGCATGGAAGATTTCAGGCGCTGTGCCACCAATTCGGCACGAAGAGTCTGTCAGAGCGGGAAAAGGAACCTCTTGCAACAAAAAATACAATTAAACAGCACCTGGCAGTTTATACAAAGCTCAGGAGTCCATAAACTTTATGTGTTGCTGCAAAACAGTTGCAGATGGTGTAAACTGATGATTAAATATTGCTGCTGTTTTGCCCAGAAAGACTATGCCCAGATCCTCTGTGTCTGGTCTCCGATTACAGAGGGTAATTAAGGGGACAAAGCCAACCCTAGTTCTTTTCCGAGATTTTTCTCAATTGTCTTGGGAGGGAATAAGGGAGATTATTTTAATTCTCATTAAATGCAGATTTCACCACTGTAAGTGATCATTACACATTGCTAATTTTTTAGTGGAATATTAATAAAATCAAATAACAAAAGAAGTAGTAAATAATGGGATAAGGTCTGACTTCACCGAGCTGGGTGATCTCCTCATTTGAATGGGTTGAGTGCAGTTTGTAATTGATGGGCAGTTTGTAGTTGATGGATCTCTGTGTATCAGTGGAGACACGTAATAATTCCTGCTGCTGGTATAGATAACTTACTGTAAATTTGCAATGCAGTGGATGCATCTGATGGCAGAGGCAGCTCGGCCGAGCATGTTGTTGACTACTTACAGCCTTATTACCCTGGTAGCTCTTGTCCTGCCTGCGGGTTAAGACAAGGAGCTGTCACCAGCTAACGGGGTTGCCAGTGAATCTTTAGTTTACTTTTCAATGTGTTCTCTTTGGCCACCAAGCCGGAGCGTGTGTGAAGGTCTGTCAAGGCAGATCCCTGCAGGGTGCCGATGGCCGTGCTCCTTGGGCAGTGTGGAGCCTCGTGGGCAAGGCTGGTACCTCAGGCTGCGTTTCAGTTGCTCTTGTCCCAGCTGCAGCGGAGCCGCTGAAGCCAGGATGGGGGCATGCGACCAGCTTCTGCTGAGCTTGCAGAGGTTTCGGGTGGGCGGCTGCAGGTTCAGAATTGTTAGGTCTAATAGTTGTTTTTCTGGATAAGGTAGCAGGAGACAAATTTCCTGCTTGTTTTTGAGGGGCGCCAATGGATGCAGTCACCTCTGTAGAGATGGGAGGGGGGCAGGGGGGGGCCATGGGAGCAGCCGGGGCCATAGGACTTGGCTTTGGGGACTGCTCTTAGCCCAGGTGCCGAGGGCATAGCCTTGGGCTCTCTGCACTACAGGAACACACACAGCTTGCTGTCTCTGCTGAAGACGCTGCGCTCCTTCTCGAGGTATCTTCACAAAAGACTCATTCCTTTTAAAGGCTGTCATCTCTCTCCTCATGTATTTTTGCATTGATTCAGAATGAAGTAAAGTAAGCAACTGCAGGAACAGGTACGAGATAACCAGTCTTTGTACCCTCCATACAAACATCCATCTCTATATAAATATAAAATATATATATTTTCTGTCTTATATGGTAGTTCTGATTTAGGATGGGCAGATGAAACTTCAGATTCTGTTTTTATGTCTTTTCCCCCTCTACGTGCTTTTCACAGTGGCAAGCTGCCTTGAGGACTTGTGTGCCCCACAGAGTGGAAAGGTGAAGGGGAAAGGGGTTCTTTCGCTCTGAAAGTAATAATCTGTATCCATGTAGGTGCAGTGCACATCTTTTACTTCATTTGCCTCAGTTTGTGTGATTTTTGGAGCTCTCGGGGGCTTCCTGAGATTTCTGGATTTTCATGGTAGCCGTTCTTTCAGTTTTTAACGCTCAGATCCTGCACCACCTAGAAGTTTCTGTGCTTCAGGACTTAAAACCAGTGAAAAGTAAGATTGATAGTAGCCTGGTTTATCACAAATGTTGGAAACAAAATTAAGAAGTTAGTGAAGATACCTCTGGAGATTTGGGGCTTGCTTTCAGGAGTCCTAAATTGACAGCTAACGTGTAGCTTTCTACAGTGGCTCTTCTGAGCACGCTGCAGCTGGCTGAGATGCAGTCACAAAAGAAGCTGCATCACTTGTGAAGATTTATTTCAGATTTCATTAACAAATAATTTCTGAGCTTCACGGTAACAAGGTTACTTACAAAGCAGATGTCTTAGTAATACGCAACTCCATTACTGAGACTTCTCTAAACCTTCCTGATGTTTGGAGAAGGCTGGAAGCCATCAGGAGCCTAAACAATGTTTTCAGATTCTACGGGATACTTAATCCTGATGGGAATGTCCAGTTGCTGCTGTGGGGGAGGCCAGGTCGGGACCTGGGCGGATCATTGTTCTGTGGTGTAGGACGTCGCTTCTCCCGCCCTCACCGCACGCAAGGCGGGCGCTGTTTCTGCTGCCCCGGCCAAGGGGCAGGCTCTGCGTGATGTGTCCGTGTCCGTGTCCGTGCACAGATGGGGCCCTGTGTCCGGTCTGTCTTTCTGGCGGAGGTCTGCCACCCGGAGCCTCGGACCCAGGCGCTAACAGGTTAGGATATGGCAGTTAACATCCAAAGCAAGTGCAGCTGAAGACTAGAAGAGAAACAGAAAGATAATTGTCCCTTTACCAACCGCCAGATTTCGTTTGCTTTATTGCGTTTTATAAATGTCAGCTTTTTTTAAACCCTTTTGTATTTGGGTTTTTTTTTTGTGTGTGTGTGTGGTGATATCAGTGTTAGATTTAAATGAAAATGTCTTCTGAATAAATTACTGCAAATGCACTGCATTCAACAGGAACAAAATTAAGCTTAACTAAGAAAACAATTTAAAAATGCTTTTCTTGTGCATTTTCTAATGAATTCCATCTTGTTGCCAAATGCACCTTAGCACAACTGAGTAAAAATCCCCACATTTTATTTATCAAATGATTAACTTTCCCTTTTCTACCAGGAAGGCAAAATTTGTATAGATGTGTGTGAAGCTGTGAAATTATTTAAATAAATGTGTTTAGACACAATATATGCATTTGCTTGGCAAATGTACCAGTCTCAGTGCAACAGTGTACGTGCTTAATTCTTGTTGGTGGTAGCAGTCCTTTAGAAAATACAAATGCAAACCAAAGATGAAAATCAATGAACAGAAGCTAATGCTTGCCTTAAATCAGTTGTTCAGGACTGTGCATCTCTTGTGAAATGAGCAGAAACTCAGGTGTTTCACTTATGCCTTGATTTCTTAGTTTTAATAGTGCTCGTTGGAAGACGGCAATATTCTTAGAAGGTTTTGCATAACATCAATAACAGAAGGAAAAACCTTAATGCCTGCTTAATAGCGTTTGCCTAGGAATTCAATTACTGTCTATTGCCAATATGTTGGCAGCATTAATAATTGCACGTGGCGCACTTCCATAATTTATCATAATGATTTCTGTTATGTATTGTAGAAGATTCCTCCCCCCCAACAATGCATAAATACAAAAAAGGATAAAATAATTGAGATCGAAACAGGGTGTAAATTTGGATACTAAGAATTGTGTGCTCAGACGAAATGGTGTTGGTTTCATGATGGAGTTTTAATTTAGATTTTGTTCTGGTGATACAGTCCCTTCCCATGGTACATTACTTTGCATCTTATGATCCACCAGCTCCCTTGGTCCCTCATTACAGCTGCAGGCTCGTTGAGGTTTTTGTTCCTTTTTTAATGTTTAGAAATGAGAGTGAGGAATGAGATTCTGACTCCCTAAATTAGGAACATCCAAGGCAAATCTTATAGGGCTTTGTGCTGTAAATTTTGGGACTTCTTATGTCACTGATTTCTATATCTGTGTTTGTAATATTGATCTGTCAAAGGTGGTTTAGGATGAATTGGATATTATCGAGGAGTGAGTGGAAGGACACAGGAAGGACAGAGACCTTCCTGCCTTTAAGGGTACCGACTAAGGAATATGTATTTACCGAAGCTTTTTCCTTAGATGATGTCATTTAGAAAAGCACCTTTTTTCTTTTTCTTTTCTTTACTGGGTTGCTGATTCCTTGGGGTGAGTTTGAATTACTGGTTGCTGACAATGACACATTTGTTTCCAAATGGATCAGCGTGAAATCATATTTTAATGTACCTTGAAGATAAGTAATAGGAATCTGCTTTTAAAAAAACCCCAACAACCAAAAAAAACCCCAACCCATAAAACCATCCAAGCAAATAAATTTTTCATTTCAGAGAATCTCTGGGTAAGCTTCTGCTTCATGGTTATTGAATTATGAGCTGAGTAACTGCTTTAAAAGTGCATGAGCACTTTAGAAGTGTTTTAAGTCAGGAACGTACCGTCTGTAATGGAAAGAGCAGAGATGATGTAGGGAGAAAGGAGATAGATTACAGAGTTTGAATAGGTCTAGCTGGGAGCGAGCATCTGCAGCTTTGATTTGTGCTAATATGTTGTCTGGGAAACTTGATTGTGCATCTTCCTCAAAGTGGTGACAAGGTGGTAACCCTGAAAACAACGTGCTCTTGGTCAGTCTGCTGTCCAGTTTGCTTCTCAATATAACTAACACTTCAAGTGCTTTTGGGGTGGTCTTTTTTTTTTTTTTTAATCTCTCCTGAGAGTAGAGTTTTCTTGAGAGCAGAGCTTTCATTTGCTAGCTTTTAATTTATATTGAAATAAATAAATACGTAAATGCTGTCTGGGCTGTGCAGAGAAGCAGTCGCAGCTGGTCTGCAGCATGCACATCGGAATCGCAGTGGGACTGCCTTACGAGCCTGAAGGGTTTATTGTCCTCCCAACCTGCCGGGGAGCTGGAAATTCCCACCTTGGCATCCGCACTCGTGCTGGACCTGGCAGGAGAATGACACTGTCACCTATTCCCTCTGCATCTTTCCTTGAATCAAAATTGAGAAGACTCCGAATCTCAGTTAACAAGCAGGCCTTATATTCATGAAAGCATGATGTGACTTTTATGATTTTAGACAAAGGGTTGCACAAAGCAGAAGAGAGGGGTCTTCCTGCCAGATAGTATTTTCTGAAATAGGCTGTACATGTTAGACCTCGTGGGGTTACAAAATAATCTACCAGGCAACTTGAGCAGTGATAGAAAGTAAAAATATTTTTCTTATTGTTTTAATTGTTCTTAACACACAGGCTCCTTTTAAATAGTAAAGAATTAAGCTTTGTTTTCCTGTAGTTATGGGGCATGAAGTACTCCTGTTCCAGCTTAGTTGTCCTTCAAAAAGTGTGAGAGACCAAATTTAATATCCCGGTAGTTTTTGAAGCAAGAGAGTTTCTCCTTCTATTGCAAATGCTTCATCCCTTTTTGCCTAAATTATGGGATTTAAATCCTAAATGGGATTAGGGTTAATGGACTTTTTCTTGTCCCTGGAAAATTACCTTTAATTTTGATGACTAAATAGAAATTGTGGAATAAAATAATAGGTTGTTCCAAGCAAACCATAAAGGTACGGGCACCACTTAATCTGGTGCTGAGCCCTGCAGAACTGCAGCAAGCAGCAATACTCCTGTCCTGTGTACTCTAATTTAGGCTCTGATTCTGCGTTCAAGCATCAGCAAATTTTAGACAGAAGGATGGGGGAGGTCAAGGTGAATTAGGATGCACCCAAGGATTCAATATAATCTCATATACTAGGTGGGTAAAAAATTATCTTTCACTGCTATCTGCTTGAACATATTGGTCTTCTGTCTGTAAAACGTGTAGTTGTCTCAGCTGACTTAGCTGATTATAGATCCTTGAGATGGTCAGCTGTACAGCCACTGAGCAGTTCAGTTTGGCCACTTCTTGTCTTTGAAAAACTAATCTTTGCTGTCTCTGAAGAGATTTTCCCATGGATTGTGTTCATAGATCAAACAAGGTAGGATGTTGACATAGCTCTTGGCAGAGCCATTCATCTACTTGTGTTCCACTTCACTAAATTAATTTCCAGTTTTCAGAGTTGTTAAGCTTTGTATAAGCAAATGTTTTAAACAACTTGTAAGTTCCTCAGTATGTCTTGTGATATTGGTATTCTGGTTTGCAGGGGTCACAAAAGACTGGTATTCATTCACTGTATTTCTCTGGCTTTAGCCTAACAGAGGGACAAAAAGACCTCGTGATGAAGAGGAAGAAGAAATCAAAGCACGTCGGAAACAAGCTAGTGCACGAGAGCACAGTCGTCACAGGGAAGAGGAGTCTGTTGCGCTGGAAGAAACTGATGATGAGAAGAAGAAACTTCTTCAGATAATTGAGAGGGATGGAGAAGAGGAAGAGGAGGAGGTAAATCACTAGTATCTTGTGGGAAAGGAGAGACAGTGGGAAATAAGCAAACACTAAATCACTTCTCTGTGATTTCCATTTCTTACCATGTAGATGATGAGACTAACTGGTGATTTTCACATGCTTCATACAGCTTAAGGTTATGGTTGTACTTTCCTGCCCTGCAGGGTATTCATTAATCTCAAATGGGCTTCTTGAAGATAGCCTTTGAAGGTTTAAGGGGGGAGGTGGTGGATGCAAAAGGGAGGAGAAGGGAAAGCTTTCAAGCCTAATCCCTGTTTTAGGCTGAGAATACCCAAATCACCTCCTAAAATATATTTTTAGGAAATAGTTTCTGTATTCTAACCAGTTTTCTAACTCTATTATGCTCATCAGTTCCCCCAGCCATGCAGCTTCTCCCACTCTCCCGCTCTTTGTAGCTGTGCAGCAGCAAATAAGCAAACATTCTTCTATACAAGAAAGGTCTTGGGTCAGAGGAGGGGGATAGCAACTGTCAAGGGTAAATGATTTCAAGCCTTGGAGACAGAAATCCAATGCAGCATTGGCCTTTCTGCCAAGGGCCAGGGAAACGATCACTTTATAAATGTGACACATGGATTGGTATAAATCTAGAAGATATTTGCTTCCTGCTGCCTGTGTCCTGTTTGATAAAAAAAAACAAGTGATGTTCACCACTGCAGAATCCTGTAGATTTGTAAAATATCATTGTTCTTCGTGTACAGCATTGCTAGCATTCGTCTCTTAAAATCTCCCTTGTTTTTTTGATGTTGAGCTATTGCCATTACAGTTGTTGCTGGTAGTGGAGAAAGATAATGCAGGATTTCTTTAGCATTTGAGCTCCAGTGAGGGTGAATGGATGTAGCTGAAAGTCCCCTTGACTGGCTAGAGTGTTGTGGATTCCTGCAGTGTACAAGTCCCTTGTCTTTGTCAAGTGGAGTTCTCCCATCTGGGCATTTTCAGGGCTGGAAGTCCAAGGTTTCTTTAGAATCAAAATCTCTTGTTTATTATCTTGGAATGTAGTTAATGTAAGTGCCATCAAAATGCACTTTGTGCCAGTAAATTTGATGGAAGGAAGCTAATCTTTAGGATGCTGTAATACTGGATGCAAAGTAAATACAAGATACAAAGCAGATCCTAATGGAGAGAATAGTGATGTATCAAACAGAATAGAGGGAAGCAATGTCAGCATGTGTGACAGGATCTTTGTGGATTGAAATCCCATTGCAGGAAGAATATGGTTTGGGCACTGTAGTATTGATTGACATCCCACAACCTGCACGAGTGGGATGGTGCTAAGACAGCTTGGGCTTGAGAACGTAGGAAATCCAGTAGTAAGGGAAGACTTGGACTGGTGTTATTATTGTAACGCACTTTGAAGAAACGGAAATTTTCTATCTTGTACAAGATTGATGCTTAGAGACGCTAACCAAAGAATCTTCAACACCAGAAGCAGCTTTTCTTTTAATCCCTAACAGGAGATGGGATACAAAACTTGGCTTAAGATGTGAAGGGGTCTGGTTTGTTTTTTGTTTTGAGAAATTCTCTTTAATAATGATTGTAACATAGTCAAATAGAGGAGAGGGAAGAGGTTATGCAAGAAAGTCTCTATCATTAGTGTTTTAATAAAAGAAGTGCGTTAAAATCGTGAAACAAGGAAAATAATAGAGTTGTGTTTATAGGTGTCAGGGAGGTAGCAAAAGTTGTACTACTGATGTACAGGAAATGTATAATGCCAACTGAGAAACACTTTAGAAGAATTTAAAAAATAAAAGAAAGTACTGGAGTAAAATAGTGATTTTTTTTTTTTTTCTTTAGAAGAAGACTTTAAAATAGAAGTGAAAGCTTATCCAACTGAGAAAAACACAAAAGAACATAAACTCAGGGCAGTTAAATGTAGACCTACGAAAAGAAACAGCACAATGGACTTCTGAAAAGAAACTACCCATGAGTGTAAACTGCTAATGCAAATTTACTCTAATATGTCAGAAGCAAAAAGCCTCAGTACGCGCTGAAAAGAACAGCTCAAGGAAGATGAGCCGTTGAAAAAATGTTGGGATTTTTTTGATTGATACTTGGTTTCGGAAAGTGTAGGGAAGCTCTTCTGGTTCTTTTCCAAAGAACCTTCCATTGGTAAAGCCCTGGTTTATAAAAACCTGACGTACAAGGCTTTGCTCTGGGGAGCTTGCTCAGGTCAGAGTTGGAGTAAATCAATAAACGAAGAGCAGGGGCATATGAGTTTTGGCAGCTTTCTGCAGTGAGACTTCCAGGGGTTGCCCTTTGTTCTTGAAGGGTCTGGGCCCGACTGCAGTCTCACTGCATCGCTGTTCTTTTGCTTTTACTTTTTGCTGGGTAATTGTTCCAACCATCCAAATGCGACGCTCTGTTTTCTGCCCTTTCCAATTTGGTTAGGAGGAACCTTTGGATGAAAGTTCAGTGAAGAAGATGATTCTCACCTTTGAGAAGAGGTCTTACAAAAACCAGGAGCTGCGGATCAAGTTTCCTGACAATCCAGAGAAGTAAGATTATGCCCTGCCCCTCTCTATTACCCATTTTTCCTTTGATTTTAGGTTTCAGCCCTAAAACAATTTCTTGAATATACAGATGTTTTCAGTTGCGTAAGGCTTATGTAACAGCAGTTATTGCCATGTAGTTCTAAATTGTATTTGAAACTAATTTTGTTAATTAAAAATGGCATTATTGAGACTCTAGTGGTAGCCGGTATATGGCCGTCAGCATGAAGAGAATAATTAGCAATGAAGAGAAAAGTTCTAGTTTATGAAATTCTTGCTGTTGCTAATATGATAGATTGTGAAACTTCAGGACTAAAATTTGAGTTTCTGTTGGTTTTAATTTGGGAGTGCGCAAATTCAGTAAGGTTTGGTTAGTTGCAGTTTAGGTGTCTAAGTGGCTTGGCTTTCAAAAGTGAGCACTAATGAGCTCTCCCAACATCCGACCTCCTGGCAGTTGGCATCGGAGGGTCATCAGCCACGCTGCAGTTTGCCTTTTTTCAGGGAGCTCCTTCTCTGCACTGTTGCCGAGCAGTGGTCTCTTCCTCACTGGTAGGCAGGTAGTAGGTGTTTGGGATGTGGGCTGAAAGACTGAGATCCTGGATTGGTGAGTTTTGCTTTCCAAATAATTAAAGATTTTACGCCATCATTTTGTGTGAAGGTGTTGTGCTTGCATATGCAGTCAGAGGTCCGTGTGGGAAGAAAATTGTTTTGTACTACGGAGTTTTCAGATGCTGTGGTGAGAAAAACGGCTGGATGGGCTCTGAAAGCCAGACTTTGTGCGTGTGTGTTTCCACACCTGTGGTTCTAGTAGGCTTCTTCCTCCTTTCATGGAGTTTTGTTATTCATGTCCAATGAATTTCTTCCTACACTTGAGTGCCATTATTTTTAGTCCAGTTTACTGGTTTTTCTCTTACCCAAATTCTGTTTATGGGCTTTACTTCAGACTAATGCAAACCACACTAATATGTGGTAGGCTAGGAAAGGTGCATCACTCTGGAGAATTTATTTTATATGCAGATTGGTTTTTTTTCATGTGTAGCTACAACCTTTTCATATTTTTTTAAAAAAATTCTTTAACTGATTTACAGAATTGGAGCAAATCTACTCGGTTACTCTATGCAAAAGATATAATAGGAAGGCTTATCCTACTACGTGATTAAACTTTGAAGGGCAGGCATAGGACAGGAGGAGGCACAGACTGCCTCTGGGAGTTCCGGACTCCGTGACGTTGATGTCACCCCAGAGTATGAGGAATACCAGTGCCATGAGCAGCTGGGGTGACAAGTCTTACCTGGTATCTCCTGGAAAGTGGTGTTCCCTTTTTTTGAAAAGGCCCGTTTCCATTGAGCACAGTTGATGTACTTTTGCCTTTTTATTAAACATTTTTTGTCTTGCCTCAGGTTCATGGAATCCGAACTGGATTTAAATGACATCATTCAGGAAATGCATGTGATCGCAACGATGCCAGACCTGTATCACCTGCTGGTGGAGCTGAATGCTGTGCAGTCTCTCCTTGGACTGCTGGGACATGACAACACAGATATCCTTTAGTTGTTAAAGCAGCTCTCATGTGAGAGGCTTTCTACAGACTTTTCTGTAATCTCTTACACCCTGCTTTCACAGGCTCCTGTGTATGTTTTTCTCTTCTTTCCCACCATGCTGAATTTATGTCTTTTTTTTTTTCCAAGTGAAAGTCGTCTTTGTTCAAGTAATATTGATTCTGAATTTTTTCAGTGCTGCTGTTATTCTTTCTTGTTTTATGACCCTTTCATCTGGTTTGAGTGGCTGCGTTAGAGTGTGAACAGACGAACAATACGGGAAAAGCTAAGGTAGGGGCTTAGCAGCATATAGCCTTGACCTGTGTGCAAACTTTGTCTGGAATAGTCCCCAGTAAAAATGAAACCAATTTACCCTTTTTTGTTGAGAGCTGAGCTGTCACGCTGTCAGCTATTTGCCATGGACTAGCTCACCACAGTGCTACACTTCAGTTTGTAAATGTGGTAAGTTCTTCATATGTCCATACCTTTAATTTGGTGTGCTCAAGGCTTGAGGTTGTGGGCAGCCCTTCTGGTTACATAAATATCTAGAGACATTTCCATGCTCAGTTACTTGTAGTAATCTGATCCTTATGTGCACCTGCTTCTTGTTCCTCTGGAGATCTGAGGACATCTTGGGGGGAGTTTTCTGTCTATACTGTTAAAGATTTTGGTAGTTTTGAACAAAAACAATGTCATTTTTTTAATATCCTGGTGCCTTGATGCTTAGCCATTAGCTGACAAATAGACCTATGTCTGGCTTATCATTGTGCAGTCTTTAAAAGTAGAGCTCAACCTGCATTGCTTGTAAAATATTCTGCAGTAGATTAAGCTGAAAAATTGTGACATGATTTGAGAGATGGTGTGTCTGTGTCCTGACAAACATTAGCAAATGGAAGGAGCAGTGAAGCCCAGTGGAAGGGGCACTGGACTTAGCTTTGGGACTACAGCAGGTTTTTCTTTTTTCCTTTTTATTGATTCATGACCGTAGGAAAGTAATTTATTCTTTACTTCTTTTCTTTATATGTAAAGAAGTAGATAAAACTTACCAGCTTTTCTGAGGTGTTTTGAAATATGCAATGTTAAAAGGATTGTTAGTGCTAAATGTTGTGGTCCAATGTGAAGATCTTGGTTTTCTTTTTTAGCATTTTTCCTTATAGAACTATGTATTAAGAATTCTTAATTCATTCTTTCCAAGTGGGTGCAGTGATGAGAAGATAAAAACAAAACATAGATACTTTATTGCATACCAGTTTATATTAGAAAGCACTGTTTATGTCTTTGAGTAGTTTGACTTGTATCTAGCTGAACCTTGATGTGGTGAATGCTGGTCCCTGCAAAACAGCACACACCACAGCTTTCCTTATCTGTGATCTGTAATGGAAATTACTCTCAGTAAATGTTTGTTAACAATTTACTGTTGTACAGTGGGAAACACCTACCATGCATAACCAGTTTTGTGGCTACCATAGTTTCATTACTTTTTTTTTTTGTCAGACACCGCAGGCTTTTTGTGTACTCTGTGCATGGCATTAAAAGCTTATACTGAATTTCTCATTCACAAGGAAAATAGAAACTGTGGGGATTTTGAGTCGGAGAGCAGAGCTGATTTGTAGCTGGAGCGCACAGGAATACAGCTTGCTTTGTCCTTTCAGCCATGAAAAGCTATGTCCTAGGGCCACTGCTGCTGTCAAGGACTTGTCAGTATTTCCACTGTGAACTCTTTTTAATTGGTTTGCTACTTGCCTGTCAGTTAGTTTACGGGAACAAATTTGGCCTGTGAATTGCAATTTTGGGAAAAATATATTTCTTGTTCTAAAACTGCTGAAGTGTTTTCAGATCTGTTGGAGGCAGGACACAGGCTGTAGTAATGCCTCTTCACTGTGGTGCTGCTGCTCATGTACAGAATAGAAACACTATTGAAGTGAAGCATCTAAACATAAAACTAAATTGATACAGCTCAAGTTCTCTAATGACTTTTTGTTAAAACAAATGGAAAAAGGTTTTAAAAATGAGTTCTTCAAGGAGAGAACTAAACAAATGGCTCTTCAGATGTGATTTAAATGTAGTGTCTTGAGGGACTAATGCAAGGAGACAAAAGCAATGTCCAGGGGGAGCAAATAATCTGCTGAATGATTCATGCAGTTTTACACAAAACATGTGAATGAAAGATGATGACCGACAAGATTTTATTAATGCAAGTCAGGAAAGCTTCAAGTGAGGTCTTGCTTTTCTATCTCCTAAATTTTTTAGGACAACTGATACTCTCACTGGAATCCCCAACAGAAGCTCCCTAGACAGAAATGCCCTGCAAGATGAACTCCTCTGACTGCTGCAGTTCTTTGCTGTGGACTCTCAGAAAAATCTGGCTCAGTTGTCTTTTGTAGCACCCAGTAGGTAGCAGTAGTCTTCAGTTAGTTCCTCCCTTAGCCTTCTCTTCTGTGGGTTCTTCAAACCCCATCCTCTCAGTCTTTCCGTATATATCATGTGCTAGTCCCCTGACCATCTCGGTGTCTTCCACTTTCCCGAGTCCAGTATGTCAAGTTTTCCCTTTTATTGGCAAAGCCTGCAACTGCGCAAAATATTCTACATGTTGCCTCATGAGTGCCAAGCAGCAATAAGAATTCCTTCTCTTGATCTGTTGGTTTTGCTCTGGCTCATGCAGTGCAGTCTGTGCTTAGCCTTCGTCACTGCAGTGGCACGCTGCTGACTCGCCATCAACTTGTCCACCAGAAATTCCAGATTCTGTTCTGCAGAGCTTAGCTCTCCAGTCAGCCCCAGCACCCGGGCTTGTTCCCTCACAGGTACAGGACTTTGCATTTGTTGAGTTTCACGAGGTTCCTATTGGCCTGTTCCTCCAGCTTTTGTTAATTAGTAGTCAATTCCTTGCAGAATAAATGTAAGGCAGATTATTTTCTCTTAACTTGCTTATTGAGTTGTGCTCCAACTTGCTTTTAAAAATTGTACCCTGGCACTTCTGGCCATGTTTTGGTATCGGCACGAGTGACTGGCTGCCCAGGGAGGAACAACCACTCTTCTGTTTGGTTCCTGATGGCAGTTGCAACTGGAAGTGACATCTACCCATCAAGAACATGTACACATAGCTTTGGCTTGGTTAAGGATTGCTGTAGAGCGTAAAGCAAGCAGTAGTCTTACTGATAAATATCTTCTGCAGTGCCTAACATAGATTAACTTGGGACTGGGACAGGGAGCTCTCTTACAGTCTTTCTTGAGACTAGATAAGTCACAGCTGAAACCTTGCGAAGAAAAGATACATGAAAATAAATTTCCTGCTGCTGCTTGTGTGTCTGAGCAAATGCACAAATAGGAGAACTGGGAGACTGGGTTGTTAGCCTGTGCATTTTAAAGAGATTCATCACAAAGTTGTTATATAGGACATGCCGAAAACTGCATATCCTGTTCTACCCCGGTGGGACTTGGGCAAGATTGATCAGCGTGTCTGAGAGAATAGGAAAGTGGGTCTAATGAGGTGGAATACGTCTCATCGTACAAGAGAGCCGTGCAGCAGTCAGGGGAACCATGTGTTATGCAGCCCGGAGTTAATGAGTGAAAATTAGGCTGGCAGAAGCTATGCTGTTCCTGCGAGGTCTGTGGTTAGAGGAGCATGCTGTCCTAATTGGGCCAGGCAGAGGGGAGTGAACGCTCCTGCTTCCTGCAGTGGCCTTGTTAGGTGCCTGCTCTATCAGGTTAGCAGGGGTATCACTGAGAGCAGAATACCCAAATCCGGTTATTGTAACTCCTTTCTCTTTGCTTGTATTCAGTCCTGACAATGCAAGGTGGTGCCTAGTTATACCAACTCCAGCAATTTTGATTTGAAAAAAATAAAAAAATAAGTATCATCAAGAAACAGTAAAGTTGTCTGATGCAGTAAGCACATAATCACATTTGTTTTTATCATTCCTAATTGTTAGGATTCCCTGATCTTGGTGCTTATGAGGACTGTCTGCTGAAGTAGACTCTTTGCTCTTGTCTCTGGTGTTCCTGTGCCCCACTGCTGTAATGTATTACCAGTTGTTTTGCATCATGTCATGAGCTTGCTGGTCTAAGAGCAATCTGCTTTTGATACTAAATGTGTCTGCCTTTGTGGTGGTTGTCCTTAACACCTAGCACATGTTTCCATAGCTGTGGTAGACTTGCTTCAAGAACTGACTGATATAGATACTCTCCATGAGAGTGAAGAAGGAGCTGAAGTCCTGATAGACGCTCTAGTAAGTAGTAAACTCCAGATTATTTCAATGCCTGAACAATGTCTGCCTTTCCTGTTGAAAATGGGAGCTTAATTTGCATTTTTCTTGCTTCTTGCGGAAAAGGGTGACCTCTGTTCACCCGTGAAAAATTGAAGTTTCTGGTGGGGCTCAGATTGTTATCTGAAGGACAGTGGGGCCATTGTGATCTTGCAGTCTAACTTCTTGCACAGGAGGCCGGTAGTCTTCTATCCAGTAACTCTTGTTTCAAACTCAAAAATCTGCGCTTGAACCTCGACGTCTGTTGTTACAGTGAGGGTATGCATTTTTCTTAACAAGAAGTAAAAGCTTGGAAGTTTTCATGTAACAGAGCTAATGCATTTTAAGGGTGAAGGAGAGTTCAGAGGTAATGATCCTTTTTGGCACAGAGATTAAACAACCCCAGAAAATTATCTATGTGCAGTAGAAGATGCATTGCTCAGTGTTAAGTGCTCCCTGCCTGGTTAACTCTCTTGAATGCCTCTCGGCCTCCGTGGTGGCGGACTTCCCCTTTTCCTGGCATTTGTGCTGGATGCCTCCTGCTCCTCGGCTGCAGGAGGAGGATGCCAACCCGAGCAGAAGTCCTCCAGAGAGGCGATGCCCAGCAAAACTTGAGATTTACATGTCTGTCCTACCTTCGGGCAGTTTCTGCTAGTGAATTGCTGCGTTTGTGAATCACTGTGGCTGTGTCTTGTTCTGTAATTGTTATGTTGAAATTGAAAGATGGGAATTACGAGTTTTCTTTTGTTTGCTTTGCCTGGCTGCTCTGTTTTCTCCTACAATCCTTCTTGTCCAGTCACCGTAACTTTACCTTCCAAAGGTTAATGACAGTGGCCCAGAGCCGAGTTCCTCCAGCTGGCCTCTGGGCTGCTCTTAATTACTCTGCCTTTGTGAAAAGATTGCTGGATGAATGAAATGGTAGGGAGGAACTGCTAGAGAAGATGTTTTCTGTAAAACGTGTGGAGAGGCAGTAAAGCAAGTGAAGTTCTTTCTCTACTTTCCTAATCACCAACCCACTTATAATAGCCAAAGTTTAGAGGTTTTATTGTGCTCTTTCAAAGAAACAGGTCAGGCATATCCTGGGAGAAATGTTTAGGTATCTGCCTTTTAGATTGCTTTTTTTTTTTAATTTAAAGAAAATAGGTATAACATTGTAGTGTATCTGTGAAGATTATTGCACTACCTTCCACTGCAGCTGATACTTGTATTTTTTCCACGTGTTCACTGAACTCAAAGCTAATTAAGAGTGTTTGAATTGGAAATGTTATTTTGTTTAACTTTTCAAAGCTCATGTCCGCACTGGAAAGTTAGCCAAAGTCGAGCTGGACTCCATCCAGTTGCAGCTGTAAAAGCATGCTTCTTGTGTTAGTTTTTTGATTAGGAGGCTCCACGTGCAGATGTAGGTTCCTGCTCCTGCTGTTGATTTGTCTGGGTTTCGTTAGCTTGCTGAAGTCAACTTTGTACATTCATCTTGCTAGGATTTAAATGTGGGGCTTCAAGTAGTGATTGTTCAGCTTTTGGATTTGAATCTGTGTGGGAGCATTGTTCCTTCAGCATTTGTACCTATTAGGGTGGAAGATATAACAGAAATGTAGGCAGAGCAGCAGTAAACAGTTGAAAGGAGCTGCTTGCACAGCTGACAGCTAGCCCATCCGTGGTGGTTTGTGGTGCCTCGCAGTTCAGAATTCAGAGGGTTTATAAATCAATCAGGCTGGTTCAGGAAATAAGACTGTGACAAGGTGCATGTTTTCCTCCAGATGTTTTTCTGTTTAATCTGAAACACAAAAGTTGTTTAATTAATTAGGACAAACAGAGTGGCAGACTTACTTGGTGATTCCTTTGCTTCCTCTGAGATTTTAGAGCAAGATTGTTAATGTCTTCTGGTCATGTCTGGCAGGATGTTTCAGTAGGGCTTACTGATTTTTATTATTTATTAAAACCTCCCATTCTTTTTCCTTCATCTTCATTTTTTCAATCTGCTTTCTTATCTTTTTATCTTGTCCATGACCCTGGTGATTTAGGTGGAGGGCCAGGTCGTGGCCTTGTTGGTCCAGAATTTAGAGCGCCTGGATGAAAGCGTGAAAGAGGAAGCTGATGGTGTCCACAACACGCTGGGTAAGTGGCTGTTGCACAGCCTCTTGCTTCTTTCTGTACTCTGTACAAAGGGGCGGTGGGTTTTCCCGCCCCTTCCTTTCCTCCCTACGTCCATTCCCCTTGAACTGCCAACACTAGGGTAGAGGACCTAGCGCAGCTTTTGTTTGAGCCCGACTTTAACTCGCAGCAAAGCCCAGCCCCTTGAGCCAGCGTTTGCCGCATGACTGCTGGTAAGGTGCGTCCTCCCAAGGCAGTTATGTAGGGAGGTGCTGATACACGGCTGTAACTGCACCGCGCCAAGAGGAGTGCTCCCCTGCCGGTGTATTTACTGTGTACTTACCTGTGAGCTCCACTTGCTCCATTATGAGGGCTGTTTATGTCTTAGCAATGTATTTAACTTTCAGGTAGTAAAACATTTGCATTTCATGTAAGTGCATCATTACCGCTCTGTTCCCCAGTCTTTGCACAGCACAGTATCTGCTTTGCCATGTGTTGCTGTTATTAGCATTTAGACCATCATCCACTCCTTTCAGTCATTTGGGATTGTACTCTCCCGAGGACTGGAAGAATGAGAGGGGCTGGAAACATGAGTTTTGGAATGTTTACTGCTGCTGTTGTTGTTAGTTTACTCCAGCAGCAATTCTTACTGCACAAAACTAAAGGGAAGTATTTTAGGCTTCTCCCAGCAGGAGCTGGTGTCACACTGATGATGGACTGTGCAGGCAATGTAAAATCTGAGAGGGTATCACACACCTGAGCTTAAGTCTCAAAAAAAAATGGTCATTTTGCAAATCAGATGTAACTTTGAGAAGAGCATTGCAGCCCTCGGAAGGACCTGGCAGAGGTGTTGATACGGGCCTGAGCTGAACTGCAGGTGGGGAAAAACGCCTGTTTTCTGTCTGTCTTCTCAGCCATCGTTGAGAACATGGCAGAGTTCCGACCAGAGATGTGCACAGAAGCTGCGCAGCAGGGCCTCATGCAGTGGTTGCTCAAGAGGCTGAAGGTGAGCTTTTTTTCCTGTTGTCATTTGGGAGATATCACAAGAAAAACTGACAGGCCACTGGTCTGGAAGCTGGTGTGCTTGAGGTGGTGTTTGGCGCAATATTAAAGGCCCAAGGCTATTTATTACTGGCTCTTTCTATTTGTATAGGTTATCTTTGTGATAAGTTCTAACATTTGTGAATACAGTGAATTCAAAACTCACCTCAAACTGGGAAGTATGTGCTTTTTAACTTATTGTAAACTAGCAAAACTGAAGGAGTTGGCTTTATGTATAAGAAGCTCTGCACAATGGGATGCAAGTCTGTCAGTAGAAGTACTCTCATTTGCATAGTGTTTGCCTGGAATAATATCTGTAATGTTGACTGACTCTTCTTGAAAGTCTTTGGGTTTTACTTGTTTCTGTGGGAGTTCTTTTTGGTAATGTGTCCCTGATTCTGCCGTGGGAGCTGTGGTCTTTCCTGGAGTTGGACCCTTCACAGCGCTACAAGACAGCACTCGGGCTACAGCCACCAGTGTGGTCGTCCCCAGTAGCTGCAATTCCACCACGTTCCTCGCTCAAGCATCTGTAGAGCTCTACCAGCGTGCGCCTCCCTTCTATAGACCAGTTAGTATGAACTTAAAACACTGCTTAAAATAAGCCAGTTTTGTGCGCACGTTGTGTGTGTGTTGGAGAAGCCAAGTTAAGGACAAAAAGTTAGAATTCAGGGTTTGTCCTCTGCAGTTTTAGTTTAAATGGACGTACTTCTGTCTTGTCTTTATATTATAAAAATCTTAGAGTAGAAAGTGTATTTTTTTCTGTTTGTATGATTCCTGTATGGATTTCTGGTCCATGGCTGAGACCTCTAGGAATATAAAAGCTGACCAGTGAGTGGGGAAACTAATAAAGACCATTTTGTGCCTTCGCTTCCTTATGTTTCCAACACTTTTTTGAGTTTCAGGTGATGCCTTGGTTTAACTGCTGCTGGTGGTGGCTTTTTCTTTGAACTCATCTAATTGCTTTTGGAATTAAGAATTACTTTTTGATATTCTTAGCATCCTGTGGCAGTGAGTTGTGAGTTACACAGTTTAAGTCTGTCTTGTGTGAAAAGGTGCCTGAACATTCCCTGGAAAATATTGTAGGAAAGGAATTGATAGTCCAGCTCTCTGACAGAGGTAGCGATGGAAATTTAGCAAACAGGTTGTGGGTTTTTCCTAACCCTGTTAGGAAGGCATTAGCACTTCCATACTTAAGTGTCTTTATGGTTAGAAGGCCTCTGAATCACAGAAATACTCTATCAGCTTTTTAAGTGTGCAGATACCCCTCTGTGCACCCATATACTTGTTAGCAGAAGTAACCTATAATTTCTCACTACAGGTAGTAACATAATTATATTCCTTTTGCTTAAAAACAAAATGTGAAGTTAATTCTATTCCAGGCAGGTATGTACTGCTGCCTGCCTTGTAATTACTCTGGCAGCTGAAAGACTTAGAATCTTGGGAAAGCAAAATAATCGGAACTTGGATTCGCCTGCCTGGTGCCACAGAAAATGAATATTAAAAGCCCTTGAAACTCAGTGCTGAATGTGTCTTTCCTTTGCCCTGGTATGTGTTAACTTTGTCTGGGTTTGGGGCTGTGTGATCAGGCAGTGCTTTTTCTTGCTTACACGCTGTTGTGGGAAGCCGCACGCTAATGAAACCCTCGCCCAGGAGCCTTCGCTATTGGCAGCACTTGGTCTTGAATCTCTTGCCCTGACAGATGTGTTCAGAATTAAACCAAGGTCTCAGCATCTGGGAAGAGTGTTGTGCTGCTGAAGAATGTCTATGGGATGAGTTTTAAAATCGGGGTTCTGCCTAGGCATCGCTAAGGACATCTGGCGCACAGCACGTGTGAATTTCTGTTTTCCGACTACGTTTCAGGTTGCACAGTTGTATTCTGACTGTCAGAACTGCCTCGGAAAGCTCGGTGGAGAGCTTAATAGCTCACTTCTCCAAACATAAGCAGGGTTTGGTGATGATGTGTGCAGCCTCAAGAGAACGGAGCGTTGCCTCCTAACGCTTGCCGTAGGACAGCGGTTGGTACGCACCAAGCGCCTGCCACCTTCCCCCTCTCGTGACACTGATTGCTTGGGAGTGTTACGTGCCTCCTGTAAATACCATCATCTACAGAGTGGCTGGGGACTGTTTGGCATGAAAAGCTTTATTTAAAGTCAATACTTTGTGGCATGTGGGATCTTCCTGCTTTTCATGCTTTTGTGTTGCGTGGTGCTCGTGTACTGTGACCTTTTCTTTGGTAGCCGGTCGGGATAATTGGCCCACGGTAGCCTCGCACAGGCAGGTTCGCTCAGTCAAGCTGCAGGTAGTCGTGCATTTGGGGAAAAAAATGGTGGGTGGCAAATGGTATATTTTAAACCTAGTACTTACTGCTTGCCTTTTTTCCCCCCTCTCAAACAGTGGAATACAAATAGCTGGTAACTGATTTTTTTTTTTGTTTTGTTTATATTACAAATTCCTTCAGTAAACAATTTTATCGGTTAGTGTTTGGTCTGTTTCTTTAGATGAAGCAGCTTTGGCAGCACGCAAAAACTTTGGATTGAGTTCAGAATCCCACTTCAGGGATTTTTTTTTTTCTTCAAATTCAGTGTCGTTTTTGTTTGTTTGGTTGTTTGTGGTTTTTTTTAAATTTTAAATATATTTGAATATGGAGGGAATGTATGAAGTGAAAGTTAGTTACAGAATCACAGAATCACTAGGTTGGAAAGGACCTTTAAGATCATCAAGTCCAACCATTAATCCAGCGCCACCATGTCCCCTAAACCATGTCCTGAAAAGTTATGTGACAGTGCAGGCTAAACCCATCTCATGTTCTTCTGATTGTGATGTTGTGATCCTCATACAAAACTCCGGCAGTTACTATTTAATGTTACTGTGATGTATTTTCTGCAAGTCTGGTTTTGGTGACAGGTGCAGACTTTCAGAATAGGAATAAGCCCCACACACTTCTATAACGCTATGGAAAATTTATCACAGGAAAGAGATTCTGTGCTGCAAACAACTGGAGACTTCTCTCAGGGGTTTTTAGCCAACTTGGACAAACCTACTTATGTAGGACAATGTGAAGGATCAGAGTTGAGTTTCTGCACATGTGTGCACGAGCACCCTCCCCTCCCATCACCCCTGAATCAGAGAGAATTATTGCTATTTTGTCACTCCGGCATATTGCAAAATCACTGCTGTTGCATTTTGGTTTAAGTTTTGGTCATATGTTTGGTGATTTGATTAATGTGTTCTTCAAATCAATGAAACAGAGAGCCGTGCCCTGGTGAGTCTCTTGTTCTTTCTTCACCAACAGGCTAAGATGCCTTTTGATGCCAACAAGCTGTACTGCAGTGAGGTGCTGGCCATTTTGCTCCAGAATAACGATGGTGAGACATGCCTCTGGTATCGATATTCTGTTGGGGTATGATCCAAGCTTCTTTCAGATCACAACAGCACTCTTACGCCTTTGGCTTTCCTTTGCTTGTGCTCTCCCTCCCGCGCGTGTACTCTCTCACATACGCATGCGCCCTCCTTCTCTGCAGCTTTTGTACTCTGTCAAGCCGTATTGATTTTGTTCACTGATGTATCAGTGTTAGATGGCTGTAAAATGTGACAGTTAGCTTCATTTTTCTCTCTCTTTTCCCCTTTCCCCCCACCTCCGTCTAGACAACAGAGAATTGCTTGGGGAGCTGGATGGGATCGATGTGCTGCTTCAGCAGTTATCTGTGAGTAATTCACATACGCCTTCTCTGCTGTCAGGAGGCTCGTAGGCTGGGTGTGAGGAGGTGGAACAGATTCTGGGTGTAGTGCTGTCCTAGCAATCTGTAGATACTGAAGCACAGTAGTGCATTATATTTAGTGGTGGCACAGTCCCTGAATAACTTCCACGCAAGTGTATCATCCATGTTAAGTGAGGCTAATCCCTGTTTTACAGATGTTAATGTAGAAGTACACAGAAATTAAATTATTTTGTTATAATTACATGGCAAGTTGGAGATAGGCAGGGGTAGAATTTGTCCTTCAGCATTCTCCACTGCAGGCGCTGGGCTGCAGTGTGCCTACATTTGAGCTAGCTGAAAGTAATGTGTTCTTAGTTCACTTACATTTCTTGAGGCAGTGGTGTCAGTAGGTTAGGGTGCTGCAGAGCAGACCCCTCAGGTATGTGTTGTGCTCAGGAATTCTCTGGTAACAGGCTTATTCACATACTTTTGTGAATTGTGCAGTCGGTGAATTCACCCTCCCCTGTGGAGGCCCTGTATTGTCTTCCAGCTGCATGTCTGTTGGTCTTACAGTCAGGACAGTAAAAAGGGCAGCAGAGTTACAAGAGAGAACGCATCAGTGATGTGTATGACTGCTGCTCTGATGACTGCAGGCTTATGCATATCAGATGTTGAAGTCCTGTGATGTAAAACATTCATGTATACTCTACAACAGTGTGGACCAAATTGAGCCTTCTGTTTTGGGGTAATTCTGTTTTCTTTGTCATGCAGGTGTTTAAACGACACAACCCTAGTACAGCAGAAGAACAGGAAATGATGGAGAACCTGTTTGACTCCCTCTGCTCCTGTCTAATGCTCAGTTCCAATCGCGATCGCTTCCTGAAAGGCGAGGGTCTACAGCTGATGAACCTGATGCTTAGGTACCCAGATAACTTTGTGATTTTCTTGCCTGCTTTTGATGTACCAACACACATTCTGGCTAGATATTTGTCTATAAAATTTGTCTATTTTTGTCTATAAAATTTTTGTGTTAGTGTATTTGTCTGTTTCTGTTTCTTTTTTTGCAGCCTGTAAGTCAAACTTTCTCAAACATGTAAGCTGCACTCTTTGTCTTTAGCTTTGTTTCCTAAGAAATGGGGTTACTACTGGAAAGTAACAGTACAGATCTGTGTGGCAGACACCCAGATGAGAGACGCTGTAGGTCAGGCTGCTAATTCTCTGAGGATTTAAAGGAGCCCTATGAGGGTAAGAGCAACCCTTTGGTTGTGTCTAGGGAAAACGTTTTTCCTTTTGTTCTGCAGTTCAAGCTTCACTGTGTTGTATGTCCTTTGGTGAATTTTTGTGGACATTGATACAAAAGTTGCTTTTGTGAAATGGGCATAAGTATGCATTTTTTCTTGTGACATGTTTTGTCACACCGTGAATCTCCAGGGCTTCTCTGCTCTCTCTTCACTTCTACTTCCTAGCCTGATACTGAATTGTGTCTTCTGAGCTGACTGGCTTCCTCCAGACCTCAGGACTGGGTGCAGCGGGGCTGTCAGGCTTTCCCTGGTGTGCTAGGCTGCATGGAGTGGCTGGTTAGCAAACGCCAACAAGAAGTGATGTATTCCTGCAGCGCATGGCTGGGTAATGTGCAGCAGCAGGGAACTGAATAAATAACCAAATGTGGATTATTCAAATGGGAACACTGGGTTTTCTTGAGGCTAATTAAAGAAAAGCTCCGAAACTAAGGAGGAGAAGGAAGCCTCCCTCTGCCTCGAGTACTAAGCTGCTAAACTAGCCTTGCGGAACTAATTACTTGGAGTTCTTGTGCCATGTGGGTGGGACTCGGTGTTTGGATTTTTAATAGCTTTTTCCTCATTGTTGGACTCTACTATTCTCTGTACCAGGACCCCAGCTGGAAAATTATGACAAGAGGAACATTTCTCTGTGGATGCAATTCCTCCCACTCCCAGTAGTTGTGAAGGGGTTAGGAGGGATAAAGCATGACTTAACTACCAGCAGCAGCAATGTCTAATGGATGGAGTTTCCAAGACCTCAATCTTTTGATTCTTAGGAACCTAACTTATTCTGCAGTCTAAATAGGATTGGTAAAGTGGCAATGGAAAAAAAGTAACAATTCATGGAATATTTTCTAGAAGCTTATATCACTACTGTCCATAAGCATGGGCTATGCTGACACTTGAAGACTTTTTTTTTTTTTAACTCTTCTAATCTAGTTCAGATAAGTAGAAAAGTTGAAGTTCTCCTTACCTGGCTGTTTGAGCAAATAATGTGAGTTAATAGTTGATTGAGTTTTATCCCCAAACCAGCTCCCTTCTGGCCCTGACTTGTCCTACACTGCACATCTCATTTAGAGAGAGCAGCATCTACTTGGATGGAGAGGGTAAAATTCTTGGTTCTAATGAGTCTTCAGACTACAGTTGAAAGCGTTAAGCTGGTACTTTTATTGCTGATTCAGGTTTTTCCTCTTTTGAAGAGCTACCAACCACTTTTCTCAGTATTTCACCCTATCCGTGCTGTTGACGTGTCAGTTCATTCCTATACACAGTCATCTTTTTCTGTTTTAATACTCCTAATGGAGGAAACGTCAGGATTCTGACACATGTAATCATGCATGTAACCTAAAACATGTGAAATCGGTGATACTCAGCACATGCATAAAGCTATTTCCATACTTCAGACTGGCTGGCTGCGTCAGAGCCGCAATGCTGTCCTGAAGCTTTTACTTCTGGTGAGTGTGATTTTTCTTATCGGTGTTATAAGCTTGCTTCCAGCAGTCACGACACAGTCGTGACTGCGTATGTGTTGTTGAAATAGTTAACTCAGATCTTCAGAACCACCGGAATGCGGTGCTTAGCTCTGCTGTCTTTTGGCATTTCTTGGTAACGAGCATTTTGGGTTCTAAGTTTTGGTGCTTTGACAGCCGTAAGAGAATAAATGAAGTTAAGAGTCCAGTGCTCTATGGAGAGCATAGGGGATGATTAAGGTAGAAGCACTGGTTTGTGGTGATGGGAGTGGGTGCTGGGAGCAGCGGCTACATTAGGAGGAGAAGCTTTGGGCATGCTCAGCTGCTGCCATGGGGGGCTACTTCTTTTGTGGGTCATGGTGTCATTGAAGGCAGAAAGCTCTGCTGGACTTAGTGCTTTGGTGAGGAAAAGAGAGCACGTTTCTATAGCTTTCAAGCCACCAAACAAAGCAAAGCATCTGAGGACTGACACTGCAAGATTTTGGTGTTTGTTTGCTTTTGATTTTTTTACGGGAGATATTAAATGGCTATTAATTCTGTTAACTTCTGTTATCATTGGGAGTTCTCTTGATGTATGCTTAAAAGCTCTTACAGGTGCTCAGTTTTTCTTGGACAGCACTGCTTTGGTAACTGCGGGCTAGCATTGTAAATAGGGAGTGAACCTTGGTAGTTGTGATCTAGAGAGCTGCACGCGAGTATTACACTTCTGTATCTTCCTGATACCTCCATGATAAACAAGAAGGAATAGAAATGCCATTTGGTTGTGATTGACCACCTCGCCCACAAACAGCAGAATATTTTTCTCTCCTGTCGGTGTCCTCTGAAGACTGGGGGAGAGACCTGTTATTTTTTTGGTTTTACTTTGAAGGCGGTTAATCATTGTACCATAGTCTGTGTGGATGAAAGCACAAATAAGCAAAGTTGAAAGTTTATTGATGTGATGTGAGATAGATAGCTGTGTGAGAATAGAGATATCAGGCTTGAATCTCCACTACTGTCTTAGTGAACATAGCATTCTGTATCTAGTGCTACCCAATGCATCTAGCCAAGTTGTTCTGTTAATAATGGTCATGCACACAGACCTGCGGGAAGTATAGCATCTTTCAGCTGAACATTTAACATGCTTGAGGGATCCCTATAGACAGTAATGAAAACAGGACTGGTTTCTGTTACACTGAGCCTTAAACTGTATGGCCAACAGCGAAAGATGTTGTCATTTTGTGTGAACTTCTACTAGTTTATGGGGAGATGGTGGTAACACCTGAAAATGAGCACGTTGTGGCTAATGTGCTTTATGTGCATGTCCATAGCAAGCTGTGTCCTGGACTTGGTATGGTCTCAGACTTGCAAGTTTGAGGGGACTTGCAGGTTCTTGGAGCTTGGAGAGCTTCACCGAGCAGGTACGTGGGAGGTGAGCAGAGGGGTCTGAGAGAAGACGGAGCCAGTGACAGCAGAAATGAGGTAGGAAGTTTCAAAGTAGGATGAGAGCACGGGTGTATACAATTACTTGATTTGCATCTCTGCAGCAACAGAGGCTCGTTTATTTTATGGAGTGTCTTTATCAAAAATAAGATGGTTTATCAAGGTGGTAGCCACCAATGGAAAGTTTATAAATGTCACATAGAATTCAATTCAATTTTGTTTTTCAGGTCAGGAAGCACTTTTTAGTACACAGTCCCACAGCCTTGCCTTGGTAACCTAAATGCAGTTTACCTTACAAAGCTAAAAGAGAGAAAAACAGGCTTGTAATGTCAGTTCCCTTGCACACACTGACAGGAAGCTTATTGCTTTTGCTGTAAAATTGTGTTAAGGCTTGGAGGAGATGCAGCCACTCGATTCCCAGGGGATGTGTCAAGAAGATTCTCTGTTGCATAGGAAAAATGACGTGTGGCTTTCCCAGTTATTAACCGAGGGCGCGTGTGTATGCACATAGACAAATGCAGCAAAGGGAGCTCACGGAAATGCGCATCACTTGGGCAACACAATTTTCTATTCTGCAGCTATTCAGTGGCTTTTCTTGACCCTCACGAAAGCATTTGCTCCAGTACAGCAAAAACAAGGTGAAGATGGACAGCTCTGTATGACTCCCCAAAGCTTGAGTATAGCTGTTTCAGGTTATACTTTTTATGATTATTAAAATCCTTTTATGTTTTCCTGTCCTGCTGTTCCTAATGACCCCATGGAAACTTAGACTGTCTCTTTACTAAATCTCCTGGTTAATTAAATGGAACCATTTTATGCAGCACTTTTCCAGGAAATGCAGTATTGTGCTTTTGCTAGTATTTTGGAAAGTAAGAGATTGTGTTAAGCTAATGTGGAAAATCCAAATAATGTTAGCACCTCTTCTTTTTGAAATAATAAATGTACTAAAAGACTTCTCTCAAATATAAAGGTATTAAAAGGAGGAAAACAATTGTTAGCAAATAAAGTTGTAATTCAGAGTTCCCTATGAAGACTGAGGTCACTCCCTATTTGGTGATACTCACGTATGCATGTCTTTGAATTAGTGTTCAGCTAAAAGTTACCTCAATAAGCACAGATGAGACTAAGATAAACTGCTTGCCCTCTGGCAGAATAAATATTTCAAATAAAATCAACTCTAGACAGTCCAGTCAAGCAGCTATTGATCTCTAAAAGCCTGAACTTAAACCCAATGAATATTCCAGAGATCAGCTCTGTGCAACCTTCCTAAATGCTGATCAATATGCAATTACTTCCCCTGAAAACATTTCTTATATTGTCTGGCCTAGAAGTACTTTATTTTTAGCTCTCTGTAGAGGGGAGGTGGGGGTGTTGAGCCACCCTCCTGCACTGCTTTTCACTAGTGGGTAGAACTCACTGCTGCACCAGATCCCACCAGCTGCACGTGGTGCTTTCGGCAACGGCTTCGTGCCCACCGGAAGCACCCGCGGCTGCGCTGGGCAAAGTAACTTTCTTTTAGGCTAGGGTATTAGTACATGGTTTTTTAGTTTGCATGTTGTTAGGGGTTCTCAAAGGTTGATCTCTGAAGGGAAGGCGTTTTCCGCAGCTCTCTGGAGCTTGGACTTCAGGAGGCCCTGGATGAGAAGACCCTGCCGATGGCCATGAGGTCCGGGTGGCCCACTGCAGGGCGGCTCAGCGTGCGCTGTTTGCACTGCTGGGTTTGGCAGGTGGGTGCAGGGGCAGCGTGGGTGCTGCCGCCTCCACGGGGGGAAAGGAGGGGGCTGAACTGCGTCGGTGGTTTGCTCTTTATAGGTCCTTATTCCAAGTCCACAGTAATGCCTGAGCACCGTATGGTGGTGCGGAGCAACTGGTGTGTGTCCGAGAATTGTTCTCGCATCGTCTCTCCAGGGGAAGAGCACAGCTTGTTTCTGGGGGGATTTGCTTTTATATGTGCGTGTAGCTATGTAGTGAATAAATTGTCTTAGAGAAGAGACAGTCAGAGGAGATTGCCATGCACTTGGAGTAGAAGGTGGTGGGGCTTACGACAGTCCTGCCCTGGTGGGAATGTCCTCCTGGGCTGGCCTGGCCTCTGGTGATGCTGGGGGCTCTCGTTCTTCAGCTCACACTAGCCCCTGCTGATGTTTACCCGGTCTGTTGGTTTTATGGACTGTATTAGCAACCACTTTTTAGTTCACATTTCACAAGATATTTTAAATTTCCTATGGATGAATTATACATTCCTCTGTTTCTGGTTTGAGAGGTACAGGACTCATTTTCAGATCATCTGTGTGTTGTCAGTGTGAGTTACCAGCATCAGCATTCTGAACTCGCATTAGAACAGAATAGCCCAGAATCTGTCTACATCCTTCCAAACATGATTTCTGGATTTCTGGTTTTCTTCATTATAGCTGACCACCAAGCTATGATTACCAACTGTACTCTTTTATTAAATTGAATTATTGCTAGATCTGAATCCTGATCTTTTTGGTATGACAGTATTTGCCTCGTACCAAACCCAGTCTCCCCTGCTGTTTTGTCCTGGTGTTTGTAAGGTGGTGAAGAAATAACTTCTTTGATAGCCAAGAAATAAAAAATAAGTAAAAACATCACAATAAAATATATAAAATTAAATAAAAAGAAAATAGAAAATAAATAGAAGACATTAAAAAAGAAATAACCAAAAGAATATTCTCAACCACAGTTTTGAAAAGAGTACTTGTCGATATAATGTTTTGGCTTCTTGAAGAAAATCTTGCTTAGAGCTTGTGCTCAGACTCTTCATACTTTCCTCGTGGTACTCATTGCCCTTTTCAAGCTGTCTCTTCAAAGTAGTGTGGTCCAAAGCTCCTCGTGTCCCTGAAAAGTTTAAGTTGCCTCTCTCTTTTCACAGAGAGAAGAAGATTTCCCGCAGCAGTGCCCTGAAGGTACTGGACCATGCCATGATCGGACCTGAGGGCACAGACAACTGTCACAAGTTTGTTGACATTCTTGGCCTGAGGACCATCTTTCCTCTCTTCATGAAATCACCCAAAAAGATAAAGAAAGTTGGGACAACTGAAAAAGAACACGAAGGTAGGCCTGCTTGCAGATCCTTATTGTCATGGAGGAGGTGAATGGAAGGCAAGTGTCTGAAAAGTACCTGCAAGGAGGAGGGAATGGTATGTGGAGGAGTGGCACATCTTGTCTTGTCACAGCTCCTCCCAGGCAGCCTGCCCGTTCCCTGTCGCAGGCGAGCTGTTGATGACATGCTTGCCCTGCTTGTTTTGGTATCAGTAGTTCCTGGCGATTCCATTTCATGTGCTGTTAATAAGTTATTTTACTCCTGTAGGGTCTGTTGTTTGAAGCTCTGACTCTTTGATGCAAAACTCTTTTGAAAAGAGTAATGAGGCGACTACAAATGTCACCTCAAAAGCAGTGTTTTCATGGCTCTGAGCACTGAAGTGTGACTCGATGAACATCAGGCATTGCAGAAATAAACTGCATGCTTTTGAAGTTGCTTTTTTTTCCTTTTTCTATTTTTTTCCTCTCTCCCCTGGAAAACTCTTCTTTAACGGAAGTCTGCTGTGGATTATTGCTTGCAGGACCTTGTGCTGAACTGAATCTAGGGTCAGTCCCTCCTGCTTCTGGTAACGTTACCTTTTCCATTTTAATAATTGACTATGTCTTGGAAGAAACTTTAAATACTGCCAGTGATGCTTGAGGTTTTATGCCAGTTCATTACTCAGTTCTGTAAAGGGTGAATATTGTCAAAACCTGAAGACGTGTGAGTGGGTCTCAGGCCTGAGTATCCACCCTTAGCTCTTGCAGCAAACCAAGGGCACATGGAAGGAAATGGCAACAAAATGGGAGCTGCAAACCCGCACACCCTGCTTTGGTGCTGTCCTTGGAACTCGGGTGTAACCAGATGTCCCGAGGTTCTCCCAAGCAAAGGCAGGGAGGTGCTGCCTCCTGCAGACCTCGCCGGGCGCTGGGCTGCGGCGTTGCCTGGGGCTGAGCAGCCCCTTCCTCTGAAGAGCTGCAGAGCTGGGGGCAGGTCGGTGGGCGTCTGCTTGTGCTCGTCCTTCCTGAGGACAGGGTGGTGAGGAAGAGGAGAAGCAGACTCAGCAAGCGGACGTTTTCTTGAAAAAAGTGCCAGTGGTGAGCTGGTGACAGTACATTTGTTCACCAACATTAAAAGATGATAGCACTCTGCTAACGAAGGTAGCGGCTTGGTGAGGCACGCTTAGGCTGCGGTAGCCGCGGAGGTGGACCCTGCACCCTGGAGACGATGGGGCCGAGGCGGCATGGCGGGTCGAAGCCGGAATTGGCAGCGCCGTGGGCTGCGCGTGCACGTGTCGCGGTGGCTGCTTTCCTAGTATGGGTGGAGAGAAGGGGCATACCTGCAGCCCAGCACCAGCCATAGGAGCGATTCACACACAGGCCACCAGTTCTGGCAGCCTTATCTGTCTTGTATTGTGTTGCTTGTCTTGGGTAGATAATGGTGAGCAAGAAATGCTGTCATGTGTTCTGGGGTCTATGTAATAAAATTGCAGAGAGTGGAGTTGTGCTTAGGTGATGGATTTAGGGGATGTTTTGAAATCTTCATTTGCGGTATGAAAATAAGGCGGTTTAATTCTTCTTACTGAGAGAAAGCTCAAGTTAGAATATGAGCTTTTGAGTAGAGGTGTCTGGGTCTGTGGCTCATGTCATTGACTTAATTTTTCAGTCTGGAAAAGTGAGTTAATCTCTGTCTCATCTGCTTCGTCTTGAGACTGCAGATGACATCTGTGTGCACTCTTGGCTACTGTGAGGATTAAGTAGCAGTCTGGAAAGCCCTAAAGGGGTCAGTTCCTAACTATTTTTGTGATGGGGAAAAAAGCAAATCTGCCCCTAGGAAAATGGAGCGATCCGTGCAGAAAGTCTTCGTATCATACCTCCATCTCATTAATAGTCACAAGAAATGGAGGACATTAAGATGAGTCCAGAAATTGGTCTTATTAAAATAAACTCTCCTAAAACGTTGTGGTAGTAAGTCCAATTTTCTTCGTTTTGCATCACTGGGCAGGTGAGTTACTGAATTTCTAACGATGGGAGTTAATTGAGATGTTTAACAGGGTTCCCTTGGAGCTTGTCACAGCCATTGTCCTGACACGTGTATAAAGCAGCATAGTATATGTTTTTACTTCGCCAAATGTTGCACCAGCAATACAGTAATTACTCGGTGCTCGGGGGCACTGCTGCTTGATGGTCGGCTCCTGTGAGCCCCGGGCTGCACAGGAATACTGCAAAGGCTCCTTGGTGCCTGCTGGTTTTAAAGGAGACGGTGCTGGTCTCTCGTGAGTGAGAATCGATGCCCTCTGTGCTGCATTGATCCTAGGAACAGGCTTCTTTCTGCACATCTCTCTGTTTATGTATCGAAAAGGATGCTAGTATTCGGTCTTCTTTTGTCATCTTTTCTTGTAAAAACTTTATCCTGTGTTCAAACTATTAAAAAAAAAATTAATTAGAATGATCCTCTTCTGCTAGGAGAACGTTCATGTATATGTCAAATGGGGGAACACAGTCCTTTAAAGGATTAACTAGAATGGCTTTGTAGCAGAGGCATCAGTATGTATTAAAAGCAGTTCTAAGGAACTGCGCTGTGAATGCATTCACTGTAATGCCACTGATACTGCGTCGGGACAGACACTTGTGGTTATGCTGCGAAATAGGAAATTCTTAATGGGCTATTAACCCTGGAGCCTAATTACAACTGCTTAGAGGACAACCCTGTTAAAATGCTTCAGCACTGGGTGAGGCACCAAACAGCTCTGCCAGAAGCGTTTGTCCGCTGGGACTCTGCCGCCTGCGCCTGTCCTGGGCACCTTTGTCTGCGGCTGCAGGTGCCAGCGTGGCCACAGGGACCAGCATGGCTGCGGGTGCCAGCGGCCGCTGGGGCTCGGGGGTGCTTTAGCTGTAGTTCGCTGCGGAGATACCCTTCTTGGGCATCCGATGCTCCATCTTTAGAGCACAAAATCTTCCGTACATGTCGGGTGGTGGTAGGAAAATACTCCCCTTGTCTTTATTTTATAGTAGTGTTGCTTTTTACATAAGAGATAGTCTATAAAATACTGTTTATTTTATTGTCTTGAAGGTGATGTTTGAACGTGACAAAATAATAAATACCCTGGTGGAAAAAAAAAATCTTACTGTGACTGACTTGGAGAGCATTTATTTATTACAGAAATTTATAATCCAAATCAAATTTGATAAAAATAACTTTTCTGTAATGTATTTCTCCTTTTTTTAAAAGCTAGCATAAAGGTACCAGTGCTGGTTATCTACCTTTTAAACAGTCAGTGTTTAAAAATTATTTTACTCTAGGGAGTCTGTGAACAATTTAAATCCAAACTGCACATATTTATGCTTTACATACACTGTGTAATTAGGAAAACAGAAAGGCAAAATTTCTTAGCCATCTTTATGGATGATCTGAGCCTGAAGATTTGGCTGGTGGTATCTAACTGACTACACGTTATCTACACTTGAATTTTGCCTGACTCTGATCTGTACAGATCATGATATACTTCTGAGAGTATTAAGTTTGTGAGAAAAATCTCATTTGAAGCAATTTCCCTTCTTCTGAGGCAGTGAAGCAACTCAAACCAGAAATATTTTGCAGTTGAAGACAGAAATGGCTTAGAGGTTTCCTGTGTCTGTGGGCTCAAGATACTTGTGAGTATCCAGCCGGGTTGCCCAGCCGTAAAGAGAAATAGCCCATCCTTGCGGAAAGTACTGTGTCTTGGATAGGGTTTTGTTGTGAGTTTGTTGAATGGAGAATTAATGACACGTATTACTGCAGAAATGCATTTAACTCCTGCTGGGTATTTGTTTTTGTGACTGACTGCTCCCTGTAACCTTCTCGATTAAGGATTGTGATCCTTCTAGGACTGTCATCCAGAACGGGCGTCAGGTCAGTGACTGAGCACCATGTGCAAGGTACGATACAGCACAGCTTGGCTGTAGCCTTTTGTTGTCTCTTACCTATATGGTAAGTAAGTAACACGTGGTAGTGTGATATAGCCCACCCATAGTGGGCATTGATAGAAAGCTAAGGGCCAAGTTGTGGGGAAAATGTGCTCTTGGTCAGTCTGAGACTGGGGGCTACCTTATACATATAAAATGGTGAGATCTGCCATGTTATAGGGGTTCTGCGTTCTGATGGGGCACCCTGAGGGGAGCCGGCTGCCTCGTGGCTTCGGTGGAACTGAGCTGGAAGGGCAGCGATGCAAGTGTCTAGTGTGTGTGATTGCAGGGAATGAACCGCAGTTTGGCTCTGGGTGGTTCTTGGCATAAATACAGGGTACGGTTTGAAATAATGCTTCTGCGTTGCGAATTTTGAAATGCGGGGGATGCTGCATGAGTGTCTGCGTTCTGGAAACTCCTCTGCCACAGAGCCCAAGGTCAGCTTATCTTTGCTGTCCGTAAGGGTGCAAGGTCTCTTGGTATTGGACTTCGCACAGCAACAGTTGAATCGAAGCGTTGGGTGATAACTGTAAATATCAGTCACCTAGAAATGGAGAAAACAGAAATTCCTTCTGAATTGGAGAGTCTGTAGTGAAGCATTCATAACTTGCTTGATAGGCTGTATATTCTCCTGCTCTTTCTCAGGACAGTTATTTGCAGACTAATTTTGCTGACTTGGAGAGTCTAATGAACTATAAAAGGATGTTTGTTCAATTTGTCTTCATTTAAATGCCTTTTCTTGACTTAGATGTCAGTTTTATTTAGGAACGCTTAATTTGATAACCTGAGAATAATTCAGCCAATTTCCAAATGCGAATTCCTGTCGCTGTGGTTTTTCGCCTGTTTGCTGCATAACAGTAAGGAAGCCTCTTTTGGAGATACTCAGCTATATGCTTCCTTTAAAAAACAACAGCAAGACCCGTTTCTTAGTAAATACGCTCTTACTCCTTTGTAACATACCCTGAAAGGCAGCAAGGCCCTTGGAATGAATACCTGCTACAGAACTAAGTTCCCTGGGCATGGAAAAGTGAAAAGGCAGCAACAGAAAAAGGCCTGATAAAGAGTTATCTTTATTATCTGAACACCCTCTGCCAGCCATCAGAAAAGATTTTTCATTCAGTGGTCTTCTGAAGTGAATACCTAGGGAAGGCATCAGTCTGTTTAAACAGAACTTTATTATGCCAATTTGTTATTTTACCATCAACCCGCTAGAATGCGACAGGAATCTGTTACTTGAATGAGCCATGATGCTGAGTACAGAGTTAAATTTATCTCAATTAAAGTTATCATTCTCTGTTACAAGAACATCACAAAAATAAACTTTCTTAGTTGATAGAAAGGATTTTGTTTTATATTCAGCACGATAGTTGGATTTCAGTTCACCAGCGACATTGTGTGTGGAGCTTTTTTGGCCTTTCCAGGCCCCGCTTTAGCCATCACTAAAATTAGTATTTCTTACTGTTGTCAGTATTTTAAGGTAAGATTTTTCTTGGCAAAACACTGTGATGCTTGAGTGGATTACTCTTTTAAAAGGCAGTGTTAATGCAGGTGAAAACAGGTCAGGTTATTGGATGCCACAGCATCTAATAATAATAATATAATAGCTTGTCCCTGGTTCCACCTGTAATCCTGTAATGAACCAAACCACTCGCGGAGTGCAGGAGCCGTCAGTCTTCTGTGCCTTTACAAACTGCATTGCAAAACCTGCATCCGAACGCATTTCACGTGCATCTGAAAGCTGTGCAGAGGAAAACTCCAGAAGTCGCCTCTCGGCACTCCTCTTCTGCTGTGGATTCAGGCTGGGTCGGCCGCACGCCTGGTCCCCGAGTGTTTTGGCAGTGTGGCCTCGGTGTGAGCGTCCTCCCTCCTGGAGCTGGGGAGCTGCTGGTCCTTAGGATGTGCCAGGGCTTCGTCCAGGTTTCCCAACAAACGGCCATGAAGCCACAGAGTTCCGTCTGTAGGAAGGGAGGAAGTTTCTGAAAGAGGTGCCTGGTTTGTTTTTTTTCTTGGTACTTTCCTGCTCCTAGTTAGAAACCACACTGTATCTTAGGAGTTCTCACAAGACGGAAAGCTCTTCAATGCGTTCTCTGGGTTCCCCAGAATCCCCTGCCCGACCACCTAATGCTGCTGGCCCCTGCACCCAAAAGCACACACCTTCCCCTTCCTCCCGGAGAATGCTTGCCTCCTCTGCGTCAGTATTGCAGGGGAGCATGCTTGAGCTTCCTCCTCTGCGAGGCAGATGTCCGTTATAATGAAATGTTAAAAAAAAGGGGGGGGTGTATAATAAAGGCAGAGGAGCGTAATGTTACGGCTTGATTTGACAGGACCTCCTGCTGTTGCAGCTGCCAGTGCCAGCCATGGAATGGATTAATCGGTATTCCAACACGCTGCAGCTGAAGTCAAGATCGATCTAATTAGGGTGTTTTAAACACTGCTTGCATTCTGAAGCCTTTGTGCCTGTCTGGAGAGGGAAGAGGTGATCCTGACCGAAGCAGGACTCTGGTGCAGCTGGGTGAGCACGTGCGACGTGCCCTGCCTAGAACCGGGGATGTGGCAGGCGCGGTGCACCGCAGCATCGGTGTCCTGGAGAGTAGTGGTACGGGCAGGTGAACCGGCCGACGGGGCGGAAAACAGCGTTACCTGCTCGCAAGAAAGAAGCCTCTGTCCTCCCATATCCATGAATTTGTGAGATATTGGGATGTTTATATGAAAAAGGTTGTTCTAGCTGCCAGCTGATAACCACTGTTCCTTTAAAGGAATCTTTGGTGGTGCTGAGCGTTGCTCGTTTTGGTGTTTGCTTTTCAAAGGAAACATATTTAATTGTTCTTAGAAACGGGGGCTAGGCAGCAACTTCTGCCTCTGTCCTTGTCTGTTGCCCTCCCTGAAAGCGATGCTTTTTGTGCAGGTGATGTGGACTTCGGCTGAGCGTTGGCACGATTGTTGAGAAGTTCCCAAAATATTCGGAGGCAGGCAGGCTGCCCGAGGCATCGCCCGAGGGCGATGTGCAGCTTGTGGCCTCTGTCTGTCAGCCGAGATCAAAGCTGAGCAGCTGCAGGTTTTGCTTTCTGAGGACTCAGGACAGCACCAGCTACTTATAAATGTCCAAAAAAGATCCAACCCAGAGCAAATATTGTGATTACGGACTTTAAAATTTTTGCGCACGAGAGAGAGATATTGGTGCAGTTCAGGGGCAAATGGTGAGACCCTCATGTCCACAGAAACGTTCCCTCCCAGGTTCGCACCTCTCGCTTCTGATTGCTTGTGTAAGTGCTTTAATCCACTGAGTAATGGATTCAGCCACTTACCCCAAGGTTTGTCCTGATTTTGGCTGGTGTCTTTGCACATGGGTGTTGATGTTTATTAGGCCAGGAGTGGCATTACGGCATAACTGTGACTTTTGGGGGGGGAATATGAAACACACTAGTGCACTTTTTTCAGGAAATTGATTTAAAAATAAAAGATTTAGATAGTTCAGAAATATTTCCATATGATATTTTTTTTTTAACATCTTGACCAGGCAACTAAATATTTGCTGGATTTTCTGGAGTGATAAATTTAAAGAATAATCTCATTCTTAAAAAAAAACTGTGTCAGCTTCTTTAGACTTCTCAGAATTTTTAAAGACTTTTACTGATAAAATGGATAAATACCTACATATGAGCACCAAAGCAAAAATGATGGCTAAAATACATTTCCTAGTAAAGGGGTATTGAAAAAAAGCAATGAAGATATATCATTGGTGAGAATATTACTACTAAAATACGGTGTCAACACTTCTAAACCCTTCCAAAAAAAGAAGGTTTGGGAAAAAATAGTGTGAAATACAGAACGCTGGCTTCTTTCTAATACAGCAGAGCATCTGTTGGGATGTATTTAAAAAAAAAAAAGTCTTCATTTTGTTGTATTTTTTTTCACCTTAGGAAAATAGGATCTTGCAAGGACTTTGGAGGCTTTTACAGTATTTTTAGTGTAGACACTTAATTTGGTGTCGCTTTTTGTGGAATAACTGTTTCTTTGAAGTGAGAGCGTGCACCGATGTACCCAGAGCCATCCTTCACCCCCGTGTTATCCTGTCGGAATGACAGAGCAGCCGCACGGTGCCGGCCACCCGATAAACCTGTTATCTCCCCTGCTCCTCCTGCCAGCAGCTCTCCCAGTCTCTTTGGTACGTGAAAAATTGACACCACCTCAGGCAGAAATCTGTTTCTAAGGAAGCTACATTTATAAGTAGCTAATGAAACGGGGTGCGTGCCTGCGTGTGCACAGCCTCTTCTGTTTGCTGCCCTTACGTTGTATGCAGATAATCTGCGCTGCAGAGGGCAGGCACAGCGTGGACAAGCAGCCTGCGTGACTTCGCCGTGCCACGGAAGCGTGAACTGGCAGCTAGTGCAGAAGCTCCCTGCAAACACGTCGGTGTCGCTTGTTCTTTGTACGCTGGTGCAATCGATCAAGGCTTCTCGTGGCTCCCGGCTAGGCAGCGCTGTGGAAATGCATGTTAAAATGGTTTGACGGCAACGAGATGATGATCCCTTTTCTCGGCACGTTGCATTTTCCTCTCTGAAAAGAACAAATCTTGACACCCCTTCTCCTCTCCCCACCACTGTGGGAGAGGAAATGTTTATGGCCATTATTGTCCATCAGTCTTAATTAGCAAGATTAAAGTGAGGACATCTTGGAGAAGTTACAGTTTTGACTATACGGAGATATCTAAAACATGAGGTCTGTGCTTAATGCAGACCTGTAGGCAGGAAGCAATACCAAATGATTTGGCAAGGGAGGGAAGCTTGTGCCTCTCTCGTTTGCTTTGCGCCTTTGTGCTGGGTTTTATTTCCCCATATTAAAACCATATACCCTTTGATATTGCCAACGTAATTTCTGGTGTTGGCATACATTTTGCAAATGATTTGCATCTCTGCATCTCCTGTGATACCGGGGGCACAGAAGTGCGGTGCGTGGCCGCTCTGCTTCCCTTTCACAAGAAAAGGAAGGCGGATGCCTGCCCTGGGCTCCCTCCCTTGCCTCGCACTGGATCCCAAGGGTGAGGCGGTTCCTCCACCCTGGAGAGTGTTCATGGGCAAAATGAGAAAGAGCCGGAGCATGAGACTTGTAATGCGAGCTTGACTCAAAATGTTTCAAACCTAGTACGATTTTTGTTTGTGTATTGTATATAAATTGCACATAAAAACCGGTGAATCCTTCTGAAGAAACAAGGATACAGAGAAGCACTTGCTTTGGTACTTCACTGAAGTCTGGTACAGCCAAATATTAGTGATTAAAGAAGCATAAAGCACCCGAAGAAAGTGTGCTTTTGGAGGAGGTCACGTTGCTTTCTGTCCCTCAGAGGCGCAAAGAGCTCAAGGCCCCGTTCTGGAACGCTGTTTCTGAATGCCACTTGAACCCGGTGCTTTGCAGCAGCTGGCTGCGGTGAGGCAGTGTGCCGCGCTGGTGCTCGCGAGGAGCTTCTCAAAGGGGTGTGAGGCACAGAAGCAGTGATGCCGCGTGGTCCCCTGCTGAGGGATGTCCGTGTTCTGGCAGAACTCCTCAGAGCTCGATCCTGCTCCTCAGGAGGAGTGCAGTGCTGTTGTGGGTTCGAGGCACTTGGTTCAGACACCTTCCAGAGTGAAGCTGTGGTTGGATATGAACACAGATGTTGTCTTCTGGGTGCTAGCAGGGTTGACTTTTTACTGGGCTCCAAGGTTTATGCTCTAAAATATGACCCCCAAGCGCAACTCAGGAGACCGCAGAGCGCGTTTATTTGGTCATTTCTGGTTTGTCGTGGCACATTCATATTCAGTCCATGGCATTTTCTGTAAGTAAAAGTGGTTTGTCTGAGGATTTTTTTCTTCTAGCTAATACCAGTTAAGTCTCTGCAGGAGCTGCATGCTGGCATGGTTACTCCTTTCTCAAGCTCTCCTGTTTCAATAACTGTCTCCTCTTTGGTAACCTAAGGGTCATTTGAGTGACACTGTCTGCTTTGGCCAGGATTCCTTTTAGCCCTGAGGGAGAAGGCAGCGTGCTGCACCTTTAGCTGTGATGGAGGGTGCCAAAAAGAGCGCGTTGCTGCTAGGCAGGCACGCCAGGCTGGGCAGGTAAGCTGCAGCAGAATGTGTGCTTTATGTAAGGCGCTTTTTTCAGGTCACCGAGGAAAAGCAGGATCGGTGTAGCAGGAGTAGCGCAGCAGAGCCAGAGGAGACCTCACCAGCTGGGCTGTGAGGCGTGAGGAGCTGCCTGTGCTCCCTGCAAACATGGCTTGCTGCTCTCGCCGCCGCTCTGCCTCCCCTCACCGGTGATGGGAAGGAACCAGGGTTCCGCTTATGAGTGGCTACACGTGGGAGTGCTAGTAGTAAATTTAATGGCATGTTACAGAGAAAATAAGCTTCTGTTCCTGGTTTCAGCATACAATTTTCATTTTGTATCTCCAGAACATGTCTGTTCCATCCTGGCCTCCCTTCTGCGAAACCTGAGAGGGCAGCAGAGGACACGGTTACTGAATAAATTCACAGAGAATGACAGTGAGAAGGTGGGTGCTGAATATGTGTCTGCAGTCTCTGGGCTACCAGGCTGGGAGGATACTTGCAACGGCAGGGTGCCTGTGTACCTCACTGAGGTACTGAATAGCTGTTGTTGTACCTGCCTGTAGACTTGTACTCTCACAGGCCATCGTTCTCTCATTCATGTTGTTATCTACAAACTGGAGAGCTGGAAATGCCCGTAGTGCTTGGCCTCCCACATCATATGTGCTCTTGTTTTCCAGTGCTCTTGCACAGGGTAGTAGCGATTCTCAGTCCTGCGTGTCTCTGCTGAAGCCTGATCACATAACACATGTTGTGTGGTGTTACATTGTGCTGGCCCTGTGAGACCAGGGCAGTGTGGTACGGTGCCAGTTTTTCTAGTGGAGCTCTTTTGCAGACAGTTTAGGAACTGCTATAATACACATTTAACATCCCCCATTCCTCTCTTAGAATGTGTCACTTTAGTGGTGTTTACTCTGGGAAATTCTTTCCAAAATATTTACATGGTGGTGGATAGATCAAACAGCTGCGGAACAGAAACAGGAGCTTTTGCAAACCAGTAATTCCCAAGGAATTTGTAAATTCTGCCACTGGGGAAATACTGGTTCCTTAATACTCCTCATTACTGTGTCTTAAAGGGTGTTTTTCATAACCTGTTCTACCAATTGCAGGAAATTTCCCATTACTAGATAGACTTTCAGTTGCCTAATACAGTTCAGAGGAGAGCAGGAGAGCCATAACATGGTCTGGTACATGTAAAATAAGCTTGGCTGCATAGAGCATAGGCAGAAAGGTCTGTTGAAGAAACCAGGAGAACTGGAGAACCACAGCACAGGAGAGCGAGCGAGCTAGGGACACGTGTCTATTTGCTGCCTTTTATCTGGAGCTGATGAGACCATATTGTGATATGGGATTACGTTCAAATGCCTGCAGACTCAGCATGCTCATCCGACCAACACTTGTACCATCCTTCTGTAATGTATTCCTTCCTGTGAGTGACAGAATTGCCTGTTACTTTGTGAAGACTGCAGCTGGGAAGAAAACAACATAGCATGAAGGATTAAAGGTGATTGCATTGTTCTTTTTTCTTGCTTAGGTCTCTCTCTTCTGCCCTTGTAGGTTGATAGGCTGATGGAATTGTATTTTAAGTACCTGGATGCAATGCAGGCAGCTGATAAGAAGATCGATGGAGAGAAACATGTATGTATTGCTTAAATTTTGCCAGTTCATATCTACAATACCTCTGCACACACATGTCATCTGCGCATAACTTCTGGCTCAGCCAGGTTACTCTTCTGAGCCGTGCCCTCACGCCTGTGCTGTTACCTCTTAATTCTTGTTGCCCTGCTCTCCAGCTTCCAGTTAACCTCAGATAAAATGGGCTGAGAGCTGCTGTACAGCAAGTGCTTCTGGCCTTTTCTTAGAGTGAATTTTACTAGGAGGACCTAAGTCTGTGTTTCAATTTGCCTTCACTTTTACTTGGCTGCAGTCTTGCTTGGTTTGGCAGATGGAGAGTAAGTGAAATGCAGAGAGACAATTACATGATAATGTGTGTGGCCTCCTACCCTCGTCTTTAGAGTTCTGATCCGCTGCGAGAAAGCGCCTATTTTGATTAGTTAGATGATGCAGCAGCCAAAGTCTAGTGTGTTCTGCACACCAGCAGTGAATCGTTTTGAACGACACAAGCCTTGGTACCCACACAGTACTTTCTTGGAACTGAAGCCAGAACAGACTTTTTGAAAGAGAACGAGCTGTTGGAGTCAGGAAGCAGCTTGCAGAGCTGTTAGCGAGCTTGGCCAGCTTCCCACAAGATTATCTGTATCAGCACTGAAGAGGGTGTAAGATTGATTAGCACTGACGGAGAGTAATCACTGCAGCCGCTGTCCCTGCACGCGGGCGAGCTCAGCGTGCCATGGGCTGCAGCCTCCCACCAGGCTCTGACAAACAGCTGTCTGCCCACGGCCAAGGCCGCTCCTTTGGGCACTGGCAAACATTCCGAGGGCATCGGAGCTCAGCAGTGCTGCTGCTGCTCAGAAAGGCACGGGGGTGAGTGATGAATGGAATTGCTTTTGCTGCCAGCATTCAGGCTCCATATGGGCAGCTGCAGCTTCACAAATGAACGGTGGCCTGAAGAAAAACAGCCTTTAACCTTTCCTGCTATCCCTCCACGCTCCATTCATCCTCCTTGGAACAGAGCAAGAAATTATTTATTCTTTACATTTCGGTATTGGTGTGTGGGTTTTAGAACTCAAAAAAACAGAATGGCTTTTTCTGGCTGAAGTCTTGCGGTGTATCGGCAGCTGCTATATAGAGCCCTTAAATGCAACACGCAGAGCTAGTGTATGTGCTCTTTATCCAAAAAGATCCTGAAGCAGTCTGCAAATGTTAACACCTGTAGCAAACAGCCAGCACAAAGCAGGAGTGAAGGGAATTTGAGTGTAAAGAAGCTTGTGTAGAAGCTCTTTAATGAATAATATTAACTCATTCATGTCTACTGATGCACAAGAGAAGAGAAACCAAAGAACTTCAGGTTTTCCTCCTGTATCCAGAAGGCCACTGTGCTTTTGCCCCACTGCAAGGCTCTGTAGGCTGGAACAGCTAGAATAAATGGATCTCAATTCTTCATTCCTATTAGAGCTAATAATAGGATCTGGCAGAAGCACCTCATATGTGCAATATATTGGGAACAATGTGTATGAAATAAGATGTTGAGATTCATTCCTGGCTTGGAAGACTCTTGGAGTTATCATTTGCTTTGTTTTGTAGCGTCCACAAATGGTCAGTGGGAAACCATCTCCTGAGATCTGAAGTAGCTCAAGCAGTTTCCCAATGCAGAAGCAGGCAAAAGCCATCATTCTGCCCATCAAAACTGGCATTGTCTGTTTGTGACAGGATTTATGGAGCACTTCAATGTTTCTAGTTGTGGCACATGAATCATTGAAGTGAATGGTATGAACACTTGGTCTTTCAGAAACTGTGCTATGTCACTTGAGGGCTTTTGAGCTTCCTCTTACAGTAGAGGACACAGTATCCCAAAAATCTGGAATACAGATCCTCACCTTTCTTCCTGCCCCGAAGAAAAATGATACCTGATGAGATTTTACAGGTTCAGCCTATACTGATGAGAGCAAGATCCAAGTCTGATGGGCAGGGTATCCTGGTGTAAGTCTTGCATTACAAGAAATGAAAACCTGATTGTACAAGGAATGACTGAGTGTATCATACCTGATCTTTTATCTTTAGCAGTGCAGCTGGCATAAGCAGCTCCTGCTCTTGCAGTTCTCTTCCTTTATCTTTCTTTTAGCTTGGCTTATTTTAGTGATGTGGTTTATAGGCCGGCTCTCTGCCTGTGGCATTGAAGATGTGAGAATAGTTGAGGGTAGAAGAGAGGAGAGGAATTTCTGAAGCCAGCTGTTTTGAGGAAGAACAGTATAATGAAACTGCACCCTTAATCTGCACAATGAAACCGATGAGGTCCACTGAGTCCTTTCTCAGTGTTACCCACTTGTTTGCTTCTGTGGAATCTATTCAGAAGTGATCAGATGTGATCACTTAGTAGTTACCCTCATTGCCATGTGAAACCCAGGAGCAAAGTCCACGTGAGCATTTGACTCCAGCACCTGATAGCTGTCTTAGCCCTTTTTTCAGAGTTTTTAGTTAATGAAAACTAGAAAATATCTTGTCACCCTCTCAAATTCCTTAATTCTTTCTGTAGGAAATGGTGCAAAATCTTATGGCTTTTAACTCCCTCTAAAATGAGGTATAATTACAGGTGGCAGCAATAGCCTCAGTGATCTCTAAAGATGGTAGAAAAAGACAGGAGATAGTTTAATATTTTTATAGTTCCACAGAAAATTATGCTCAGCAGGTTTATTCGATAAAATATTCTCACCAGACACTTCGTACTATAATGACTTACAAATTACATGCTAATTGTGCTAGAGTTAAGTCATTCCATCCTTGAAAGGGAGAGGTGGAACTCCTAGTGTGAGAGCAATGTCCATAGATTGGGATAACTGAAATAGGAATTTGTATTAGCCCAACATTTCAGTTCGGTTTAGAAAGACCAAATTGTACCGAGGGCAGGACATAGCGTCCTGCCAGGGGCTGTGTTACTGCAAGTGAAAAGAACGCGACTGTGTTCACGGGAGGGCATGCACGTTCTGGAGCGTGGCGGAATGCGCGCTGTCTCTACTGCGAGCTTTTCCAGCAAACGGCCAGTAAGCTGAGGTAAGCTTTGAACTTTCTTGCTGAGACTGGTGGGTCTTTAGATGTTGTGGCTGCCCTAACACGGTTCCTGTTTCTTGCTGCTGAAGCTGAGCTCATGCTTTTGCAGGACCTGCTGCTCTGTTTCCCCTGACTCAGAAGCAATGGTATGCTTTGTAGCAATTGCAGTGTGCTTTTCAGCTCTTGCAGATTGGTGGCTCAATTTACAGAAATTCAAGCATGTTTCTGCTTGTAAGGCAGAAATGAACAAAGTCCTTCCCACAAGCAGAGGGCTCCGATGGTTTCTTGCGTGGTTCTGAGAGCTTGGTCACCTTGGTGTGACCTGGGTGCCTGCCTGCTCTCCCGGCTGCAGCAGAGTCCATGCCTGCCTAGGGCTCCCTCCTAACCGTCCCATGTTCCAGGGAAAGCGGTGGTCAGTCTGCTGAAGAGACCACGTTGCCTGCTGCCTCTGCATGTGAAAGAGGCTCCTGAGGAAATCGTTGTCACAGCTGTGAGCTGAAAGCAGATGGTCCTGGGCAGTCCTTGTTATGATGGTCTGACTTCACCTGAGGCTCCTGCGTGCTCCTCTCCTGTTGCAAGTGTCAGCCCCTGCACGTCCTTTTTGACCAAGGGCTTAGCCATGACCTTGAGTTTAGCTGTTAGCCTGTGGTCTGAAAGCACCTCCTGAGCGTGGCTTGCATCACTTGCCCCTCCCCAGTAATACAGACAGAAAGTAGAAAGGGGAGAGAATAGGTACTTGGTGTAGGAGACAAGTATGGTAGTTGGTTTTGTGCATGGCCATTCAGAGCCTTCTCATCTCTGATGACCGGGAGTGGCCTTGCTATCCCACCCGGGGAGGAGGTAAAAGCAGGATCCTGGGGGTGTTCTTTCTTCAGCGCCCATCCCTTCTGCTCAGCCCAGCCTTGCTGTCTGTGCAGGGGGAGGTGAATGGTAGGTGAGGGAGGAGGAGGATGCAGACAGTCTTTTGGGCCCTACTCCAGTGACTATGTGGAGCAGATGTGATCTTTTGTACAGCATTGGCAGATCCGTTGTATCTTTAGATTTCGAGTCTCTACTTGACACCTCGAGGCCTGTCAGTCCTGCCTCATTAGTGTGAGAGAAGCTCATTTTAGCTTCACAAAAGCCCATCTTATTGCTGTCTTCTCCCATCAGCAAGGGGCATCTCAGTACATATTGTTGGCAGATTAGAAATGGCATCGGAGTGCTCATTTGGAGGTTAGTGACTTGACAGCTTTGAAAGAAAGACAAAGTGGAAAGGTGGCTATTTGGTACTGTACTGGGAGGCAGGTTAGCATTTAAAGGGTGGTTGTGGGTTTGGTTTTGGTTTTTTTTTTTTTTAAGACTGTGAAAAGGCACCTTAAAACTGTACTTGTCTTCTAATTCATGTGTGCTTAATTTACTGGCACAAAATAATCTTGCTTCTCTGTCAAGAGGGGCTTTTATAACTGCTACCTTCTCTGTGTAATCATGACAGCAGTTGCCTGGATTCGGCTTCTGTGATCACTGTGCTTGGATCAGAATACAGAACAGACATGGTCTTTGTTTCCTGCTCTGGAGATTCAAAATCCTGGCCTGTTGATGTTTTTCTGTTCGGGAATTTAGCACTGTTGAGAAGAGTGGCCAGTAAGCCTGTGTGCAGTGAGGAGGGTAAGCGGTAGCTTTGGGAATGAGTGCCTTGTCTTTCTGGAATGGGGTTTTGGGGTTATTACGGTCAATATTCTGATCTCTTGATAGCCAGACTCAACACTGCTTAGCTTTAGAGACCTGATTTGATCAGATTCATGCAATTTGGCACGGATGTAGGGTGAGGAAAGTCACTCCTTGCACAAAATTGGATTTTTCTTTCCACTGGTGAGAGCTTGTATGCAAGTTTTGCCCAGTCATGCCTGTGCCCATGATTTTGAGAATCTGGAGAAAATTACAGTTGTGCAAATGCTGGAGTCTACAGGATCTGATGCCAAAGCGTCCTGGAGTGTAGCCAAAGCAGTTGACTTCATGGCATTGGTAACTAGGCATTGTTTTTTGCTTGCCAGTGAAAGAACAAGTTGATTTCTAGGAGGAAAGGAAAAGTATTTCGTTACCTGTGCTTTCCTCTCTCACTTTGGGATGCAGTGGCAAACGGTTATACTTCTAAGCCACTTAATCAGATTTCTGTATGGCGAGCATCTATTGCACTCTCTCTAGTCAGAAGTGCACAGGGTTGATTTTCCTTCTAGTGCCTAAAAGAACTCTATATGCAATTAGATGTGAGGACTTGGCTTGACAAAACAGGAAAATTCGGTAGTCTACATCATCTTTGGTGCTGGTGACCTTGTGTGTGTTTGCCTGGAGCGTGTGCATGCCGAGAAAGCACTTCTCATTGAGCATTACAGGTACGGTGCTCTCGCTGGTGATGGCTCTAATGAGAAAATATTGCTCCGCTGGTGTGTGCCCACCTGCCAGCCGGCTGCATAATAAATCACACAAGCTGCAGCAAGCTAGCAGGTCTGACAAGCTGCTTCCTTTATTTAAGAACAAAACCAAAAAACAAACCCCAAAATGCAAAAGGTCACACATGACATCAGTTATTTTGGCCTGTCAGTCTCCATGAAAATGGATGGCAGGTTCAGCTGGTGGCCGTGGCCAGCCTTTCTCAGCTTATTGCTGGGCTGCTTTTGGCAGTGTTTTGAAGAAGATGCTCTGCCTGAACAAGGCAAATGGAATGGCCTCTTGCCTTCTGCCTTTGGCCTCCTTTTGGGCAGGTGTTGCTGGCGAAACACTGTATGTGCAGAGGAAGAACGAACCGTTGGCATTCCCGCAGAAGCCAGTGGTCTGCTAACAGACCCCAGATGGGGTTTGTCCCCATCAGTATCCCCAACAAATAAAGCTGGAAGAGCAACGCTGGGCATGGTAAAGCTGTACTTGTGCAGAATTTTTGGACCTGTTTTCTCATTCATCAATTGATGATAATATTGGAAGTCTGATAGGGCTTTGAGTCTGATGGAGTCATGTTCTGCACTGCTTAACAGCACCCTCAAATGGCCAGTAAAAGAGCAGGTTTTTTATTCCATTTTGAGAAAGAACTTCTAAATAATAGCTACACTGGTTTGTTCCATGTTCACAGTCTCTAATCGCTCAATTTAGGAATGTAATTTATAAATTTAATTTAAGATTTTAATTTGCAGATGGACACACTTCACAACCAGCAAAGGCTGAACCTTGTTCAAAATTGAGTGAAATGTTTTGTGAATTTAAATGAATTATTAAAAGTAGTACTTCTTTGGTGAGAAATGTATGGCTCTTAACATTTTGGGGAACAAAGCGTTTCCTAAGAAACTGCAAATACCACCAACATTTTTCCACTACTAATGGGAAGTACTTTGAGAGACAGTCATCACACGTTTTCTTTGTGTTGCTTTACAGGACATGGTGCGTCGGGGAGAGATAATAGACGATGATATGGAAGATGAATTCTATCTTCGTCGCCTGGATGCCGGTCTCTTTGTTCTACAGCTCATCTGTTACATCATGGCAGAGATCTGTAATGCCAACGTTCCCCAGGTAAAGCTATACACAAGGTTGGCAGGTCACCTGCATTTCCATCCATGATACAAACAAGACTCTTAAATCCTTGCAAATACTGCCTCATTGAATAATGTCCTCTTTATTTCCTTTTGGGGGGGGAGGGCGGGGGGGGGGGAGCCTCCTGCTTATTGCTCTCGTGTCCATACAGTTTCAAGTTACAGCAATTAGGAGGGCATTAGTGGGTACAGAAGCCGATTGTTGTCACTGAATTCATACAACCTGCCATGGGTGAGGCCACAGTTTGAAATGGAAAGGCCCTATTTATGCCCCTACTGAGAGAGTAGGGGAAGGGGACATTCTCTCAGGAGGTCTCACAAAGGCACAGACTACAGGAGGTGACTTCTCTTCATCTGTGCAGAATACTGCATCTCTGCTGGCATGAATACTTTGGGGTTAGTGAATATGCTACGTGGTTACTTGTGCCTGTGCTGTCTGCCTTCCTGAGTGTTTCTGAGTACGTGCTCCGAGACTGTGGACTAGCAAGGCTGAGTTGAGTTTTGTGGTGCTCAGCGTTTCCTGCTCTTCCCGTAAAGAAAGTGGAGGAAAAGGGATTGTGCATGGTTTTGTGTTGTATTGGATGTTACTTTCTTCTCTTGCCTGTCCCCAATCAGATTCGTCAGAGAGTCCATCAGATTCTGAACATGAGAGGCAGCTCCATTAAAATTGTTCGACACATCCTAAAGGGTGAGTTGGGATATTCCTATGTATGTGTCTCATCTCCAGCAGGGACAGCTTGGTCCTCATGTTCTAGGATGAGCCTTCATGTGTAATTCTCCTTGACTTCATGAGCATCGTCAAGCAGCAGCTGAGTAGTGTTCTGAGATCTGGGCAGGACTGGAATCACCCTGATAAGAGGCATGTTTACCTTGGAGTTGGGACACTCACTGCTGTCTGCTGCCATGGAACAGCACCTCACTTCATGCTGCCATCAGCTACAGACTGGCTGGAACTCACTGCTGACATTAATGCTAGAGTAAATATTTAAGGGAAGTGTATGTGCATGCTGGAGGGAAGAAGAGTGGAGTCTCATCTTTCATTAACATGGCCCTGCACTTTACCATCTGCACCATATTAGTATCCGTGGTGTATTTGTCTTGTTCTTAGTGTCAGATTAATATGGATTATAGCATTAAAGTATCCTCTGTAGCTTTAAAATGTAGCTGTTGTGATTTGCAATACCAGTTTTAAAGTACTGCTTGTTATTTTTAATGCTTATGTTGAATTAGAGCAATGCTTATTTGAGCTGTGGCTCTCATCTGTAGCCTGCTGTCCTTCATCAGGAGCAGCAGTTGAACAGGGGAAGGAGAGGACAGGACTTGGACTCTCCCCCTGTGAGCTGCGAGGCTTAGCTAGAGAGCTGGTAATCTGCTGCCCACAGGAGGTGCCTCCTTATTTAGCAGAGGCTTGTGCGGGATGTGTCTGCTCCTGAGGGGCTGTGTTGTTTTCGGTGAGGGGTGAGGAGTGTCTCCCTCTCTTCTGGAGAGAAAGGGAGGTTGGCAGCATCTCTGAGGGTTCTGCGCTGTAGGTTGTGTTGTTTTGATGTCTCTGCTTTCTTCGGGAATAACAATGATGTTCTCCTGTTCTTTTCTCTGTGCCCCTCGCCCAGCACACACTGGCAGGTACAGGCAGTTTTTTTCTTGCAGATTCTGTCGGTTTTCTCCCTTCCCATATGCAGGAGAGAAGGGGATCAGAAGGGTGGCTGGTGTGACGAAATTAAGAGTGATTTTCTGACAGTGTGAGATTACCTGCAGCTATAGGCAATCTCTTTGGCCCTTGTGTTTTGCCAGCAAATGCAAGTTAATGCCTGCTGACGAGCAGAGGGGACTGGATAGGATGTGTTTTCTGCTTTTAATTGTGACACCTCACAATTCCTGCCTCCAAACTGTCCCTTTCCAGCTTAGGGCATGGCTCACATCTGCTTTCAGATTTCCATGCTTGACCTGGGCCACAGATGCCAGAGGGATTTTTCTGCACACCTCACTGTATTTGCCCACCTCACGGTCATGTCTTTGGTTTGTTGATTTACACACTAAGCTGAATTGGAGGGCAGCTGCATTAGAATTTCATCTGATTCTTTCTTTCACAGACAGTGACTTGCATGGTGAAACTTCCTCAGTGGTTTTATCACGTCTTGCAAACTGCAGGTTGTACAGCAGGTTCGGTACTCTCAGCAGTAACACATTCTTTTCCTGAAGACTTCAGGCCACACATGGCATGTTAATAATATGGGTGATGGATACAGTATTTGGGGCGCTCTCTTCAGCTCTCCCCAACCCTCATGGCTGTCAGTTTTACAAACTTGTGCCATCACGATTTTCAGTGACCTTTAATTTGTTGGTGAGCCCTTGTGAAACACTGGAACAGGGCCCGAAAGATTTCTGCCAGGTAGGAGCAGCACTGAGCTTATCTGCAGTCTGTGCTGGTAAAGTTTTAAGTTTTTCAGTAGTTACATACCTATATCCAAATACGTTATCTGTGTAGATTCACCCACTTTTAACAGAAGTAAGTGACACCGTGGACAAGCACCTGCCTCTCCAGAGGAGCTGGTTTGCTGAACACAGCTTGCCTGTTGGGGTAGGGGCTGGGGGGCCAGCGAGGGATTTCTGAAATTTAATTGCTGTCTGAACTGTAGGACACTCTCTCAAATGACTGAGAGGTTGGGAGCCTTGAGCCTTGGCTGAAATGTTTCCAGGCCACTTTCCAACTTGCTTTCAGGACAGATGAGTGCTGGTTTATTTTTACTTTTTGTTCAGTGTTTTGCTTTTGTTCAGTTTTTATTTTCTATTTTTGCATACTAATTAGGTGCTTGGGTTTTAGTTTGATTTTATGGCCTACATATTCTCCATGTTTCTCTGGCAACCTGACAGCTGATGTATCCCTTGGGGTTGCTCAGAATTACTTACGATGCAAGTGAGGAAGCAAGACTGGTTTTCTTACGGTAGGGCTTTCAAGGGGGAGGAGTGGGCAGGGAATAGCTAAAGGCTCATTAAATGCATTTCTGCAGGCTGACCAGTCCTCCCACAGTTCCCTTTTCTTGAAGATCAAGCATTACTTGCAACGGGACAGGTAGCTTATCCTTTGGAAGGAAACGACTGAACGGTGTGTGCCTTGGCTGAGGGGATGTTTTTGGGATGGAGACTGGTCTTCATGACAGCAAGCGGTGTCTGTATCTTGGGGCAATTCTTGGTCTCCATCTCTCATCGGGAACGGAGGGAGGCACAGACCTCTCTCAGTAGCGGTACTTGGCCCTGGCATGGGAAAGCACGGCGTTCCTTACTGATCCAGAGAGACCAGCCTTTGGTACCTGCTCCCTCTGGGGAGCTGCTGTCAGAGGAGCCCTGCGGGAGCTGAGGTGCAGAGGTGGTGATGCCTGGTTAGACATCTGGCTTCAGGACCGGTAACGGGAACATCAGGGAGCCGGGAAGGTGGAGTGCCTATTAAGTGTTATCAACCAAACCTGTTAAGCATGGGTAATCAAAAAGAAAAGGTAGGTGTGTTATGAGGACTGTGCTAAATTTGGTCTGTGGTCCCTCAGTATGTGCAGGCTTCATAGCTTCCAATATCCATTACAAGCTTCAATATTTCCCTATTGATTTTTACTGTTCTGTAACCATTGTATTTTGTCTAATGAAGCAGAAACCAATCTTAGGTCCTTTCCCTTTGTGTAGCTACAGCAATGTGTAAGCTCTGTTTAACTGTTAGCAGGTGGAGCTTACATTTGATTTTTTTGCTGCCTCACTGAAGTGGTGGAATTCTAAACAAAAAAGTAAATACATAAAACCTCAGTGGGAGATAGAGAGATATATATATTTTTGCCTGGTTCTGGGGGTTTTATCTGGTCTCTTCAAATTAACATTAGCAACTTCTTGGTAACCCAGTAAACAGTTTGCCTTGGGAGTCACTGGGATTTTAATCTTACAAAGCCTAAATATCTAGGAGGAAAAATGCTGAGCTTTTGGACAAGATTAGAGGAATTTGTGCCTTGCTTTTGTCTGAGTGCTCTCACTGGGACAATAGGAGGGCTGCGTCATTAGTGGCACTCGCAGTTTCCCTGGTTGAGTTGTATGCTCAAGTACTCGAGCAGTCCTTCAAGCTAACGCCGGAGCTGGGCCGCAAGCCTGCCGCCGGCGGTGCAGGTGCTTCGAGCGCAGAGTTCTGCCTGCAGCCAGGGCCGACCCAGGCTGCCGCGGCGCTGTGCCAGGCTCAGCGACCGTGATCCCCACAAGAGTGTCCTGAGCTGTCGAGAGGCAGCGGCAGGCAGGGGAGCGTTGCCCTTGGACTGCAATAAGCACAGGCAATTGCAGCTGCTGCATCTGTTTCAGAGGCACTTACTCTGACAGAGCGCGGCACGGGCTGGTTTTGGTCCCCAGACGCTGTGGTGCAGCCCTTTGCTAAAGCGTGCAAACCGCCGCGGGGCTGACGCCAGGCTGCTGGGGCCTTGCCCTTATGCAATTAGCCAATACACAGGTAGCCGCAACAAATCTATTCGCTTGCTGCTGCCTTCGTCGAGTGCGATGGAGAGGTACCGCTCCCTCTGAGGGAAGAGTTCCCTGTGCTGCGTCCCCTTCTCCAGGACAGCGAGGAGGTCAGGTTCACTTGCAGCAAACCCCAGCGTTACCCACCTGCTCTTGTTACAGGTACTGTAGCAGCTTATAAATATTAAAAGGATTTCTCCCAGAGGCCCTGGCAAAGAACGCTGTTTCTTGTACTTGGAGAGAAAGAGAGTGCACGCAGGAGGGAAGGCTCCCACATCAGCTAACTTCTCCCTGTCCTCACTCTTTTCAGTGCTCTTATAATAAAGGCTTTGATGGAGCTCAGAAGCATGTAGCAGTGCTGAACGTATAAATATTAAAGCAAACTTTCTGCAGCAACGTACCATTCAGATGCTGAATACAAGCTGTTCTGTTTGTTTAGGAAGAAGGGAAAGAATGCAAGAAGGCGGAGGCTGGAAAACACTGTCTAACCAGGCAGTCTGCTCCTGATTTACCAAGATTTGTTCAGCTCCCTGCTTTTGCAGCTCAAAACCTGCCTTTCATTTTTTTCTTTGTAAACCATCTTTGAATATGCAGGTTCTGGTGGCAGGAAGGAGGGAGCGGGTGCAGGGGATCTGAACTGGTGTCTTTTCTTCCTTATGCGTTAAAAGCACTTGTGGATTAGGGAATTGGTCTCCACTTGACAAAAGTCCTCATTCAGGATGCTTGAACAACAGACAGGTTAAACCCAGGGTTAGGAATGGTTAACAGTTGTGTAGCAGCCCCTGCCTGACCTTCCCTGATGATACTCAGTGTTAAAAGGGACCTGGAAAGCCGGTGTTGTCCAGGACTGGTTTGAATTTCTTGGCCTGAGAGGGGCCAGCGATACGACTGTCCAGTTCAGACAGCTGCCAGTGGGCTGCTCCGTCTGGGATAACAGAGGAGTTGGGAGGAACACCCGGGTGGTCATCCTTCCAAATGGTTAGGTGCCCGGAAACTAGTACTGCCTCTGAGAGTTAGTGTCTGCTTGGGCTTGTTCTGCTGCTTCGTGATGAGAGCAGGACGTTCCTCCTACGGTCTCTGTTTGCTACAAAAGCTTTTAATGAGGGGTCAGTAGATGTTTATTATGCAAAGCTTTAACCCTGGGGATGGGGAGAAAAACCATCAATGCTCCTTGCATAAATTCCCATTCGGTTGTTTGCAGCGGGGACAGATTTAGATTCTGCTGTGGTATCTGCAGGAGAGGTTGCCCATCGTTCATTACTATCTCGTTCAAAGCCTATCGTCTGTCTGCTTTCTCCCCTGCAGAGTACGCGGAGAACATCGGGGATGGGAAGAACCAGGAGTTTCGGGAGAGCGAGCAGAAGCGCATCCTGGATCTGCTAGAGAATTTCTGAGGACTCAGGGGCCAAATTCCATGTCTGCCCACGAGGACACAGCATCTGGTTCTCCCTCTTTCTACCGCCCTTCTCCAGCCTTGATTGCACGATAAAAGTGATGTTTCTGTGAAACTGCTTCTATATGGGAGTTTGGAGATATTAAAGATAGTTTGCTGCTTTTTTTAATTCCTTGTTTGTTATTTAAGATTTAAGTAGTCTGCTGTGAGTGGGATTGCAGCCACAAACCTTGCAGTAGGGCAGCTCAAGATTTTTCCTCCTTCTCCACCCCCCCCAAGTGGAACTGCAGTGATAGTGTGAAACAATACAACAATACAGGCATTAGAGGGAGGGTGAAGAGGAAGCCCAGGCAGCTCAAGGGTTGTTAGCAAGTTATTCCAGCCTGATAAGTTAATGAAAATGTACAACCCGCTGTACTAACGTAAACTAGGGAGGCTGAGGTGTTGGTATGTGTCCAGTTCAACTGTTCTTCAGTGGCAGATGGAAACCAGGGATCAACCACATTAGCCAGTCCTGGGAAATCTTCCCAAAGGTGAGTCAGAATCAAAGGCAGGTTTTGGCACAGGCCGGTCAGCCGTCACCCCTCCTGAAGGGGATGTTGGAGTGAGTCTGTCCAGGTGAGACTCAAAACTAAGAAGGAAGGTAAGTAATCAATAAAATGCCCAAATTCCATTGACTTCCTTTCGCAGTCGGCTCTAGGTCTTGGCTGTGCTTGTCCTGTAGAAAATCAGTATTCGGATTCTTGAACTGGGAGCCTGGCTTTTTATAGCAGCAGCAAGTTCACCAATCGAAGAGGGAAAACCCCACTCCTGCAGCCTTTTGCAGGTGCGCTGTGGGAGCTGCAGAAAGACCAAGTGATTTGCCTCTGACCGACTTACTGATTGCAGTGGAACAGACCGCAGCTCATTTTTCTGTTACCCTTCTGCACTTGCAGCGTAATTTCAGATGTCGGCGTGCCAAACCCCACCGCTTCCCTGAGCAGTGACTCCCAACTGGGACAAGAAGTAGCTGAGAAATGTTTTCCCACATCCTCTTTTCTTCTGCTGAAGTTAATGACTGTCATCACAAAACATCGCAGCTCCAGCAAGCTGGGCCTTGCCTAATTTAGAGAGATTTGCATGCTGGCAGCATTCATTATTTATCTCCAAGAAAAATGCATTGTCAGGGAAGCTTAAAGGCTTCCTTCAATCATCTCTAGGCACTGCTGGCCCGGGTGCTATCAAACGCTGTTATTCAGGGGATCAACATGGAAGTCATGGTTTCAGCAGCCACAAAAAGCTGCAAAAATACATTTTTGGTGTAGAACTTGTTTGAATTCCTCATTCCTTTCTTCTGTTTTCAACCCGCTTCCTTAAAGGTGTTTTTTCCTTAATCTTTCAGATGTGTTTAGTTTTTTACTTTACTTGAGTCTGGGAATTGTTCCCTTTTCACACCACAGACAGTGGATTTGTGGCCAAAGCCGGTCTCTGGTTTTTCTCCTGGAAGATGCTCTGTTGTTCCCTGCCTCGCAAACCTGTGCGTTTGAGAAGCTGAGGAGAAAGGGAGAGGGTGTGAGGAAGGAGGTTTGAGGCAGAACAGAATATGAAACAGCTTCGACTGAAACGTAGGGGCCACATCTCGGGGGGGGAAAGGGCAGGGAGCATCTTGAAGATAGTGCTATAAACTGCTCGAGGCAAGGCAAGTTTTTTTAAATCTAAACGTACCATCTTTAATCTGATTTCACTCGGTCTGCTGCAGGTGTACGAGTGCGAGATCATTTTGGTGCACGGTTAGTGAGCTGGTGTGGGCGTGCGGTGCCCGATCGCTGCTCCGAGTCGGCTCCTCCCGGACGGGGAGAAGCTCCAGCGGCGTCTGGCAGGAGTGGAAACCCCTCTCCTGTGTTGCTGCTTCGGCTGGAGTTTTGCTGTCAGGCAGTAAATCTCTCCTCCTTTACCATTTCCATTCTAGATGCGTTAGCTGGATTACTGAATGTGGAAACTCTGGGCTGAAAATCGCTCCCTGCTCGGATGGCTGGCCGGCTTGCTCTCCGGGAGTGCTGCTGCTGGAGGGAGCTGGGGCTGCTCGTAGTGAATGTGCCTCTTCTATAAGACAGCTTTTCTTTGAATTTTTTTTCCCCCTTTTGTAATTTGTTAGCTCTTCAAAGCGCTTCACAAAATCCCTTAAGTCTCTGGATAGTTCATGGGAAGAATTGGTATTGAAGCAGGGGTGATTTAACATGGTGTGTGCCCGGCGATTACGTGGGGTATTGCTGCTTCTGCTGGGACGAGAGTCGCTCTTGGGGCGGGTGTTCGCGCTAGAAACGTGCCCGAGCTGTCACGACTCTCACCGGGTTGGTGCAGGGTCGTTTTCCTCGGGGTTTTTCCATTTGCTCGATGTCAGTGGCTGCCACAGCGCTTGTGCCAGCGAACGCTTGCTGTGAGCATTCGTGTCAAGGGAAGGTGGGTGAAGGAACCAAAGGCGCGATGCCGTGGCCGGGCCGTGGCGTGTGGGTTCGCTGGACTCCCGGGGCAGCGGGGAAGGGCCCTGGTGTTGCTCCGGTACTGGAGGTCAGTGCTGTCCTGGATGGGGAGAAGGGACACGACTTTCCCACCTGGAATGGGGACAACGGGAGATGGGGACGGGGGCTCAGCGTCGTCCTGCCAGCTGGTGTTCTCTGTGCCTGGCAGCACGGGCGGCGAAGGGGCATCTGGGGTGCGGGGGAGCCGCCGCCGGAGCCGCCGCCTGCTCTCTAGCCCGGGCAGCCGCAGGAGGACCGGTGCCTGTGCCACGGCGCGAGTCAATGGCAGCAGCGAGAGAGCGCAGCTTTCCCCCGGGGGCCGCAGGGCCGGGGACGCGATGCCACCCCCTGCCCTGCCCCTGGTGGTTCCCATGGCCGGCGGGGCCCTGCCGTGGTGCCGCGCCGCGCCGTGCCGCAGCCTCCCCAGGGAAACTTGTACAAAGCCCGTTATCTTATACAAAACCCTGGCGAAGCACAAAAAAAAAACCCTTAGCGTCCCGGGGCCCGATGGGTGCTGGTGAGCCGGGGTGCTGCACCGGGGTCTGGCCCTCCAGCACCTCGGCACCGCCCCGGCACGGACAGGAGATCGGAGCCCCCCGCTCCTGCCTGCACCGCCCCTGCTCCTTCCCTGCCCGCGGCTCGTGCTCGGGGCTGGCATTGCCACTCCCAATGCTCGGGCCTGGAGAAGCCCCCGCCCCGTCGGCGCTGCCGGCAGATAAATGACGAAATGCGGCGAGGGGAGCGAGAGGCGCCGAAGGAGGGTGATGGCCAATAAATGGTGGTCGTGGTTTGGCCTGTGGCAGCCGGGCTGCGCTCTGAAAAGCAGATTCCATGCGCGGGGCGCCTGGGCCGGGGAGGTCACTTTGCGCCTCTCCTGCGGTCGGGGGAGCCTTTGGCACCCGGCGCCGCGCCCCGACCGCGCGCCCCGCTGCTGCGAGGCGCCGGATCCGCTGCTTGGTCCCTGGGATGGGCTGGATGCCCACCTGGGCCCGCTCTTATTAATTAAGATAATTATTCAGCTTAATGTGCTACTGCAGGCCAGCTCGTTTTTGCTGTAAGGTTGCGCAGTGCTGTAAGGTTGCGCAGCACAGAAAAGCTGTGGAGCTCTGAGGACAGGCGCCGCGAGGCGCAGCGGCCGGGCAGAATGTCCTGCTTGTAACTGGGGGGATTAAAGGGTTGAGCTAATAGCAACAGGTTTTCCTAGCGAAGCATTTGTAGGCTGTGGACAGTGGGGTTTGCTCCCTGGCTTAACCCATCCTGATTTTTTTGACCGTGGGTTAAAGTTAAGGGGCAGCAGCATCACTGTTGGTTTTTGGGCACGATGGTTTTTGGGAGTGGGGCGAGGGAGCGGCGCAGACCCCCGGCAGCACCCGTCGGGCTCCGAGCTGCTGGAGGCGACGGCGTCTCGCAAGGTGACAGAGGCCGGTGGCTTCCTCTGGCTCGTCTGTGAGCCCTCGGCAAGTCACGCCACGCCTGGCCGTGTGCCAGCGGCGCCCGGCGGGACACGGGGCGGCCCCGAGGGCTCGGAGGCGGTGGGAGGTCTCGCGTTCGGGGAGATGCTCCAACCTCCCCGAGGCCGGGATGGCCGGGGCGGCGTCACGCCGGGGAGCAGGAGCGGAGGCCGGCGCGCGGCTGGGCGAGCCCCGGGGTGGGTTTTGGGCAGGACGCGGGGCCGGTGCAGCCGCTGCTGCCTGCGCTCCGCCGGCTCCGCGGGGGCGGGCGGCGCCGCCCGTGCTCTGAGCGCTGCGCCGGGCTGCGGCGCGCAGGCAGCGGAGCGTGCGGGGAGAGGCTGATCTTCGTCGCACCTCTCGTTGGGTCGTGTTTTCTTGTCTCTGATTGTAAACAGATTTGACTAAAGAGGTAAATTAGAAGTTAATTAGAGGGAACATGATTGATGAGGCACTCTGGTGATGGGGAGGTAGGACACTTGCGCTCTAAGAGAAAGGAGAGGGGAGGGTGTCCTGCAGCAGGAGCGTCGCCCTTCGCCCCCGCGCTCCCCCTCCCTCTGCAGCGGGGCGCGGGGGCGCGGTGTCGGGGGCTCTGCTCCCCCAGGAAGCCCCAGGCCTCGGCCAGCAGCAGCAGTGGGGAGCAGCCCATCACCTGGGCATCTGGGCTGACTCCAGAGCCACGTGCCGGTCCCGGGGGGTCCCTCTGTGCGGGCACCCACCTGGGTGAGGTACCGGGTGCATGAGGCTGTTGAGCACCAGCAGAGGATTTGGAAAGCAGGAGAGCGGCACGGGACAGGGGAGCTGCTGTCCCCGCTTCGCAGGGCCCTCGGCTTCCTCCGCGCTCCGCGTGGGCACTCTCCCAGCAGGGTTTGCCCGGGCCAGGTCTTCTCCAGGCTGGGGCTGGTCTGGGCTCAGCTGGGCCGAGTCCTGGGGAAGCCGGTGCGGGAAGGAGGAGGCAGAGGGATGGCTACACCAGCCCTGCGGTGGGCCATGGGGTGGGAGCCCCGGTGCGGGCGGCTGGTGGCACCGGGGAAGGCATCGGGTCCCGGCTGCAGAAGCGCAGGTTTCCTCCCGCCGGGAGCAGCAGGAGCTTCCCTGCGGCCGCGGGAGACCAGCACTGTCCCCGCCGCGCGTCTGAATCCACCTTGAGCTCCGCTCCCGGCTGAGCCTCTCCAAACGGGGAGACACGAGTGCAAATCGTGACTGAGGAATCTCTCTTGACATCCCAGCAGAGACACCCAGGCCGCACTGAACACAAAGAGACACTGTCAAAATCGGGAAGCAAACCTTCAGCAGCACAATAGGTCACTGGAACTATTGATTATTTTTTAAAAAATAATTTTTCCCTTTTAAGACCTGGGTTTCAGAGAAGACTTTTCTCATATAGCACTAGATAATTCGGAGGGACGAGGTGGTTGGTTTGGGGTTTTTTGGGGTTTTTTGTTTGTTTTTTTACATTTGATTTTTTTGTCCTTAAAATAATAGTTTAGAAAGAGGTAACTGTTGCCAAAATGATTGACGCCTGTGACAGCCCTTCTCTCCATCGGGAACCTGGTGGTAGGCTCTGCAGAGGGGGAAGGAGTTAATGGTGTGGAAATGGGCATGAATTGTTCTCTGAAGGAATAATTCTTTTCAAGTGATTTTCTCCTGAATTTTATGCTTTGGATAACCTTGCCCTGCATGGGGGCTGCTCTGGGCAGAGACCTGTGACTTATGCGCTGGGTGGAGGTTCCCACCGCTGTCCTCACGCGGAGACCCCCGGGGCTCCCCAGGGCGGGGGCACAGGGCTGCGGCCGTCCCCGAGCCAGCGAGGGGGACGGAGCCTCCGTGTTTCTGTGCCCCAGGATGCTCTCCCCGTCCGCGGGACCCCAGTGCTCTCTCAGCCGGGTCGTGCCACTGGGAAGGACTGTGCACGCCCTTCTACTACATACTACTACGCCCTATTTTTTTTCTTTTTTTTTTATTGTTACGGTGCGATTGGTTTTGTTCACTCACCTGATCTCCACCCTGCCGCCTCCCCTGGTTGCTTCACCTCGGGGGGTTGCAAATGGGTGCTGTCTCTGTGGCTTATTGCGCCCGGGATGATTTGTGGAGGAGAAGGTTGTAGCGTTGGCTGTCAGTAGCATTGTTTTCCTGCAGCGCACACAGACCTTTGCAAATAATCTAATAATGCAGGAATGTCAAACTTCAGCTGTGGAAGGAAATCCTTTTATACAGGGATTGTCAAGTCTCTAAACAAGTATCAGAAATGAGCTCGTATCAATGTGCAGGGTGTTTATTCTGCCCGTCAGAGAGATGAACAACCCAATCCACTCTCCCAGGCAGCCGCGGATTCGAGCGTTGGCTCATGGACCTCGGGAGAGCTCCGTGCCCGCGCTGCAGGCTCAGGGGACGAGGGACCGGCTGCCCTCGGGGCGAGGGCTGGCAGGGCCGGCAAGCAACGGGGACCAGAGAGCAAACGTCCCGCCGTGCCCCAGAGCAGGGAGTGCTGAGCCCCGGGGTGCCCCCGGCGAACCCTGAAAAAGGTGAATTTCAAAGTAATGCCTGAGGCAACCCTCAGCGCGTCAGTGGCTGCCGGGTTTTTTTGTTTGTGTGGGTTTTTTCTTCTGTGGATGCCTTAAGCTGGAGTTGCAGTTGCTGGGTAGCTCTGCTACGGAAAGACACGGGGTTCGGATTGCGTCAGAACGAACGTGAGCGGCGCTCGGGTGCCGGCAGGAAGGACCGACCCGTCTCAATTTGGTTCTGGGTGTCCTTGGGGAGTGCCAGGCTGGGCCCTGTCACGGGGGGATGGCCCATGCCCCAGCGAGCGGATCCCGCTGGGAGAACCCTCACGGCTGCCCCACGGGGTCTGGGTCCTCCTGGGGCCCCGGTCGGGCGATCCCCCGGAGGTGCCACTGATGGGTCTGGGTGTCCCCCACCCCTTCCAACCTCTCATCCAGCTCTTCAGAGCTTCGCTGCATCCTCTGGCTCCGCAGGCTCGCCTTTGCTGCCCAACGGATGGGCATCCCGGGGAAACGCGCACGCAAACCTCATGGCCACACGAGCTGTGATGGCGGCGGACACGGTGCCGCTGGGGTCTTCGTGGTGTTGCCACATGGAAGCGGCCCCTGGATTCCCGAGCAGAACCAACAGCGCATGCAAAATAACCGGTAGGCAGAAAACCTGGCGCTAACGGAGATAAGGAACGTTTCATCCTTGAGAGCGAGTCCCTGGGCACGTTCGGCCGGAACAGGAGCCCTGCAAGGGAGCCGCCAGCTGCGGCAGAGCAATAGCGCGCGCGCAGAGAACGGACCTCGTCACGCAGCCAGCGCTGGCACCTGTCTGGTCCGGGAGCGCTGGCTCTGCCCCGCTTGTGTGCGAGCAACCTTCCCTCCCACCCCCGTCAGGCACACGGGGGTTCATCAGGCTGTGCGCTGCACAGCAGACGGCGTCTGCTCGGGGCCTTTTCACCGGAGAGTCAAAATTGAGGAGGAAAGTGAAACCTCCCAAGCGCACCCATCCCGTTCCTCTCCACAGCCCCGGTGGCCGTTTGTCATCCTGCTGCGGTGGCAGAAAATCAGCTGCAAATGGGACTCAATTCAGGCTCTGCACCTGGAGGTGTGCCCAGCTCCGAGGGGATTTATGCTCTCCTTGCCTCCTTGTGGCATGATTTAAATACCTCTGATGATACGCTGGAAGATCCTGGCAGGTTTCAGCCGCTGAGCTGCGGTCACACCTCCGGCCGGCTGCTGAGGGCCGCGCGGGGACCCCAGCCCGTGCGACGCGGTCTCTGCTGGGTGATGTCCCCGGCTCCGGCTGCTCCCATGGGTGGGTGCTCCACAGAGTGGGGGCGTCAGGTCTGGGGGGGGCAGTTTGTAGATGCTGTTTCAGGGTGGGTTCTTTCAGGTCCCTTCACCGGCCGGTGGCAGGGTAGAGACCGGGGCCACGCAGCAGCCACGAGACTGACTGCCCGACCGTGGGGCTCGCCCGTGCTTGGCCTTTGCTGCTTTCGCCTGTTGCACTTGACCCTGCGCGTGAACCCTGTATTTTAGCGTGTGGACGTCTTGCCTCCCCCGCGTGGCTCTGGGCGATCTGGTGCTTTTGCTTTGCTCAGGATCCAGCCCGGCGCCGCGCCCCAGCGGCAGCCGTAGTTGCCTGCCGGCTCCTGGCCGGGGTGGCTGCGCTCCACCATAACGGGGGCGGTGGCTGGAGCCCGATGTGGCCCGAGGAAAGGGTCCCTCTGGGACCCCACTGCCATGGTTGAACACGGGGGCTGTTGCCCCGTGGGCGCAGCGAGGAGCTGCCCAGACCCGGGCGGCCGGTGACTCCCGCACTCCTTCCCAGCACCGCGCGGCTGCCGCCAGCTCCCGGGAGCTTTCCGTCGGGAGGCCTGGAGCCCTTCGCTGCTGCTGCTCTTCCGATATCCCAAAGCGGGACCCTCTGAACCCAGCCAGCCGCGGCTGCTGGGCGCCTGGCTCGTCCATTACTGCTGCTTCCTCTTTGCCCCAGCTCTTGACTCTAGAGGGAGTAATGAACTTGGGCAGAGATCGATGCTCTCTGCTCTGCCACGGGCTGTACTCTGACACGTGGAAAACACCGCAGCAGGTGGAACTTCTTTAAAACTATTGATTTGTAGCGCCGGGGTGAGCAGTCGTGTGCGGGGCTCTTCCCGGCTGAGCCAGGGGACCCTGTCTCGCAGGGCAGTAATGGGAAAAATGCTGCCGCTCTTTCTGCTGGAGGAGCCCTGCTGAGGGGAGGGCGAGGAAATACAGTTTGTGTTTTCAAGCCAAATTTAAAGCATCTCTTTGTAGCAAGCATCTGTCATCTCATGGCAGAAAACACCTGAAATAATCTGATTTTTACTGTTTATCTAGAGAGCAAATATCCTTCAGATTGCTGTGTAGCGCAGAGATGATACCGTGTGTGTGACGTCTGCATCTGTGCCTTCCCTTCAGTGAAGCAGCTTGCTCTCTAGGGTGGAGCTATGCTGCCTTTGGGCTCCTTTTTACATTTTTAGACTTTTAGAAATCGCGGTATAAATTGTATAGGTCATGGTGCCATGGTTCTGGTCGGCGGCAAGGCCCACGCCTGGGGCAACGCCGGTGCTGTCGGTGTATTTGTACAGCTGGAGGGAGATGGGGATCTCGCCTGTTACATTAAATGCATTTTGGGGCAGTAGCAGGTCCCCTGTTCCCGGCCTGGTGGCCTGGTCCTTTGGAACAGCCTGTCTGCCACGCGCCATGCGGCCCGTGGCCACGCGCCGGCTGGGCCCCGAGCGCATGTTTGAGGCCCCCAACCCAGGCTCCAGCTTTTTCACGTTGAGATGAAATCTTGCACGGTCCGGGGCGGCAGTGCCTGATGCAGACGTGGGACTGCGCCCTTGCTCTTCCCTTAACGTTTAAAAGAAAGGGAGCAAAGCACCCCCGGACACGCCACGTCCCTCGCCCGCGTGGGGGTCCCACTCCTGTCTCCCCTGCCAGGGCCGCAGCAGGAGCGGGGCGCAGCCGAGGGTGCTGGAGTCCGGCACTGCTCCCCCGTGTCCCGTCCTCCGCCCTCCCCGCCACGCCTTCCCTTTCCCGGCGGGGAGGGCGGGCTGCCCCCACCGCCCCGCTTCCCCCGCGGGCGCCGCTCCCCGCAGGCGCCCGGACCAGGTGGGACCGGTCTGTACCGGGCCGTACCACTCTGTACTGAGCCGTACCAAGCTGTACCGGGCCGTACTGGTCTGTACCGGGCCGGGCCGTGCAGGGCCGTACCGAGCCATACTGGTCTGTACCGAGCGGTACTGGGCCGTACTGGTCTGTACCGGGCCGTTCCGGGCCGCGCGCGGCGGCGGGCGCTGTCCCGGGTGCTGAAGCCGCCTCCGCCGGCCCCGGCGGCGCGCGGGGGCCGAGGTGCCGGCGCGGAGCCCCTTCCTCGCGTGGGCCGCGCGGGCGCGGGCAGGGCGGCGCGTGGGGCCCCGCGTGGGCGCGGCGGGCCCGGCCCCGCCCCGCGCAGTTTAAGAATGAACCGTGGGAAAAACTTTGGGGGTGTGCGCGGGGCCGGGATCCCTCCGCCGGGCGGGGGAGGCTCCGGGCGAGCCGCGGCACCGCCTCGGCGCGCGGCGCCCTCCGCGCGAGGGAAGAGCTCCGCAGCGCGGCGGCGCCGGGACCGCGGCGCAGCCCCGGGGACAGGGCTCGGCCCGGCGGCGCCGCCGCCCCCGGGACCGGCGCGCCCGCGGCAAGATGGGCGGCCTGGCCCTGGCCCTGGGGATTTTCCACTACCTGGGGCTCTACCTGCAGCTCGGCGCCGCCTCCCGGCACCCCCCGTGGGACGCCCCGGCGGCGGGCAGCGGTGAGCGCGGGCAGCGGGGCGGGCAGCGGGCGGTGCCGGGGCGTCGGCCGGGGCTCCGGCGGCGGCTGCCCCGGGGCGGGGGCCGGCCGCGCTCCGAGCGCTCCCGGGGCTCGGGTGCCCCCGCGGGTGCCGGCTGACGGCGCTGTCGGTCCCTCCGCGGGTGCCGGTCCCTCCGCGGGTGCCGGTCCCCCCGCGGGTGCCGGTCCCCCGGCGGTCTCGGCGGCGCGGGGCTGGCGGCGGGGCGGCCCCTGCCCGGGCGAGCGGGACGGGTGGCTGGGGGGGGCGGTCCCGGTGCCGGTGGCGGCGCTCGGCTCCGCGGCGGGGGCAGCACCGCGTCGCGCCGGCGGCTCCGGGGAGCCGGGAGCGGGGGGGCGGCGCGGCCGGGGGCCCGTGCACGGTGCGTCCCCGTGTGCACCCCCGTGTGCCCCCCACGGGCGCCGGTGGGCGCGGCGAGGCTCCTCTCCCGCCCCCCGTGGCCCGGCCCTGCTGCGGGGCGGCCGGTGGCGCTGCCAAGCCCGGCCGGGGTCCCGCCGGGGGCTGCGGACGGGGAACCTCCTCCGCAAGCCCCTGCCAAAACGTCTGTGCTGGCGTGGGGGCAGTTCTCACCCGTGGGGTGCCGAGTAGGTGACGGGCGACAGAGCCCCCTCGGGGGAGAGCGCCGACACCCTCCTTGCTCGCTGCGGGGTGACACGGGAGGGTTTGAAGCTGAGCCCGAGGAGGGACCGCGGGGCGCGTGCTGGGGGCCCGGGGCCCGGACCACAGCCGCCCCCCTCGCGTGGTGCCGCAGCTGCCGCAGGCCGAGGGGAGCTGCTCTCTGCCCCGAGGAGCCTCCAGGCACGGGGAGCCTCGGGGCCGTGCCGCGGAGGGCTGCGGCGTCCCGCGGCGATGCGGCGCGTGGGCCGGCAGGTACCTGCCCTCACGGGGAAGAGACGATCTGCCTTTGCGCTGTGGGGGACAAAGGCAGGAGGGTTTCCAGACCCGCCAGCCTGGCGTGCTGGAAGGAGATGTGGGCGAAGAGCCTCCATTAGCCGCCGCCGCTCCCCTCAGAAATCCAGCGATAGGCAAATAAATAGTGAAATGGTCGCTGTGAGGGAGCAGGGAGCGAAGGAGAAGAAATATTCTGGGAGGGCGAGTGCACTTCGGAGCCACATTACAGCTTGCTACTACGAGCAGTTCTGCAGCAACTCACTTAATCACAACAGAAACCTTTATTAACAATACTGAAAAGCAGTGAATAAGTGGGTCATGTATAATAAGCCATTTGTGTTCAGTAGGTGAATACCAATTTGATAAAAGCCGTGTGTGCTGAAAACCTGTATAAATTGCTGTTTAGCAGATCGGAGATTGATCATTTCATTACTCGCTGGTACAGCTTTCCCTCCACACCACGAGCGGGTCGGGGGCGTGGAGGAGGAGAGGGGCCAGGGCCGACGGGATGGGTTCGGTCGTGGCCAGCGGGGACGCGGAGGTCCTGCCAGGCTCTGACCGCTGCAGGCAGCGTCCAGAGCTCGCCGCCATCTCTGCCCGGCGTAGGCGGCCTGGAGGAGCCTCTGCTGCGCAGCGAGGGTCTGGCACAGCCGTGGAGCGCGTTCGCGGTTGTCTTTAACTTGTCTGCAGCGGATGCCGCGAGGGAATTGAACGGGAGCAGCGCGCCGCAGGCGTCGGCGGGCGGCTGTGACCACCTCTGGGGTGGCTCCCCACCCTGCCCCCCTGCAGGCGTGAGCAGTGTGCCTCCGCTCACACGGCAGCCAGGGCTGCCGGGGAGGGAAAAAGTCTCAGTCCAAGAAAGTCCTTTCCCTGCCCCCACAGCAAAGGCGAGGGATGGAGCGAGGGATGGAGCGAGGGTCGGCTCTGTCTGCCCCGCTGCCCCCAGGAGAGCGCCTGAGCCGCAGGATCCCTCCTTGCCATCCCTGCCCACAGCGCTGCCGCTCTCCCCTCCTCTCCTCTCCTCAGGCTGGCGCCTTCAATTATTCATGCCCCCCATTGCAGACAGCCTGTGCACGCTGTGCTGGTGCCATCGGCTTTCAAACCGGCGCTAGCTGGGAAGCTCCAGCCGCCTCCCCAGCCTGCCGGCTCCCGGAGCGGGGCAGGGACAGCCGTTCGGTGAGCAGCTTGCCTTCCCGAGGAGGAGCAGCCTGGCTCCTTGCTTGCATCGTTTGCAAGCGTTAGTGCCTCACCGTCAATAAAGCGGCTGTTGAAGGGCTGAAGGCTGGAGGGAGCCGTGCCCCAGCTCCCTGGGGTGCTGCCCTTCTCCTTGCTCGCACACCCTGATGATTATTCTATCAATTACTTTCATAAACACTTTGCATTCTGCTGGATTTTTTCATGCTTCCTGATGGGAATTCTCCGCCCGATGTGTTTTTCCTGCTGCTGTTCGTGCAGTCATTCAACGCAATTACTTCTGACACCTCTCCTCATCAGATGTCTGCGCTTTCTGTTCCCTTGAAGAAGCTGACAGACAATGGGCCAGACACTGGGAATTATTACGTTAGGACAGTGACAGCTAATTTTAATCATAACGTTCCCCGTGAACGAGGCAGCAAATCAAACGAACAGCCAGTGCGGCTGCGCGTGGTCCGGGAGCCGTGGGCAGCGCGGCGGTGCCAGGGTGCGGAGCGGGGACCCAGAGGGGGCCGGGGAGCTGGCGGCTCCGCTTCGCTCCCCGCTTCAGTGGGTGCTGCTGCTGGGGCCGGGCGGGCGCCCAGGCAGGGACCTGGTCGGGTGCTTTCCCTGTCGCGGATGCTCTGGGATTTTGGTTCATGGCGCGAGAAGGACGCGTGCGCCTCGGGACGGACAGCGCTTCCTGGCCGCATCCGCTGACGGCTCTGCCTGCGTCCAGGCTCCTTTTCTCCGTGGCCGTTTCCCCTGGCTGCGGGTTTATCTCCCGCCCGGCTGTGCCCTCGGCACGCGGCTGGGCACCGGGGCCATCAGCTGGTTTGGGCCCTGCCGGATGCGTTGGTGCCTCGCGCCACATGCTCCGCACGGAGCAGCTCGGGGACGAGCCCGGCGGTCGCGGGGCAGGCAGAGCCAGGCAGGACAGCGCTGTGCCTGTGAGCACCGGCGCTGGCGGCCCTGCGGGACAGACACCGGCACTGTGCGCGGCGTGGGCAGCGCTCTCTGCAGCAGCTGCCGGTGCCAATCGCTCGTGTTTTGAGTGCTGGGTGTGAGACCGGAGCGGCTGATCTCCAGTGGGGCAGAGCTCCCGTCTGCCTCATCCCAGTTCCTGCCCACTGCCAGCTGCCCTGCCTGCTGGGAATCGTCCCCTGGCAGACACCAGCACCAAAGCGCGTGGCGGCTGAAGGACGGCTGCACAGCGCTGCCGAGGGTCCCGCCGGGAGCCGTTGTAACAGGCCGTTTTAGGTTTTTGCTACTTACACTATCAAATAAGTGCTCCTCCTCGTTCTCCTCGGCAGGGAATTGTCTGAGAGCCGCGACGCCCCGGGAGCCAGCTGGGAGCAGCGAGTCCTCCTGCCTGTGGAAAGCTCCTCATAGCCGGGGCCGAGCTGGGGGAGGATTTTCGCTGCTGGCATCTCTTCTGCTGCGGCGGCAAATCCTGGGCAGCAGGGAGGCTGCTGGGAGGACAGGAGCTGGGGGGCAGCCCGGCGGGGAGGGCTCAGTGTTCGAAATACTCACGGGGTTCAAGGTTAATTCCAACTCCTTGGCAAGGTGAGCTCTGGCCTGATCACAGTCACCAAATTAGCTGGATTTTTTTTTTTTTTTAATTTATGCTGCAAATTTGAGCTAATTCTGCTGCTAATATGACAGTAAACAGGGGCAGAGAAGTGGAGCTCCCATCCCCAGCGTGCCGGCAGGAGCCCTTCCGTCCCCGTCCGGCGTTCGTGGTGCTCCAGCCTGGGGCTTCCCTTGGGAAGGGCATTGCGAGATTGCTGTGGAGAGAGCAGCGCTCCCGCGGCACCGGCGCCAGGCTGCCAGCGGCTCGGTGCTGGCCAGGTGCTCACCGGGCTGGCACCAGCCAGCAGAGCCGGGAACTGCCTGAGCAGGTCTGTGGCTGGGTCCGTCCCGGGCTCCAGCCCTGGCCCTCAGCCCGTCCCTGCCGGACACTTGCCAGCGAAGCCCTTTGCCCTGGCACAGCTGCCAGACTCGGAGCTGCCTGCCCTGCTCTTGCCAGTGATGCCGGCTGTCGCGACGCTGTATTTACGTACCGGTTTGTGACTGTGGTTTTGGTGACCCGGGGTCAGCATCCCTGCTCGCAGGCTTGTCAGGAGGAGATTCATTCGCAGATGTTAACAGGCAGATGGGAAGAGGGAGGGAGGTTTTAGCCCAACCTGCATAGCGCTTGCCAGCAACCCTCGTGTCCCCGCTGCGGGGCCAGCGTGGGGCCGGCTCAGCCAGCACGCCGGAGCAGTACCCGGGCTCCTGCTCCCGGGCCCTCCCAGGCGGATGCCTCCTGCGCCTTCTCCCCTCCCGGGGCGACTCTTGCACGGGCAGCCCGCGCCAAGGGATGGAGGGGCCCTGCGGCACCGAAGAGGGTCCATCCCTCCTCGGGTTACTGCCCGGTGCACATGCCGGGATGCACTGCAGGCACCTTTGCTGCCGGCGGGACATCGGTGCCTCTGCAGCCGAGACCATCCCTCTCCGTCAGCGGGTGCCTGGGGAGGGGAAGGTGCCTTCGGCTGCGGTTGGCTGTCAGACGCATTTGCTTTTCAGCGGTGCAGGCGTGCGGGGCGGCGCAGACCCAGCAGGTCGGGGAGCCAGCCCGGCGCCGGGACGCAGGGCAGGGTTTGCGCAGACTCGCTCGCAGGCAGCAGCAGGCCCAGGCCCTCGGCAGCCGTCCCCGGGGAGGGCTGAGCGCTGCCGACAGCCCTGGTGCTGAGCAGGAGAGCGTGGGGACGGGTGACGACGACGGCTGTCTCGGCAGCTCCGCAGGGTCCTCTCCGGGGGTCTCCTTGCACGTGCTCAGCAGCCGGTGCGGAGGGAGCGGCTCGGCTCTCCTGGCAGCGCCGGCTGCGTTCTCCTGCCTCTCGTTTTGCCCCGTGGTGGGGGGAGGGCCCTGGCGGCGTCTGTGCTGGGAGCTGCCGGCAGCAGGGAGCCGGGATGGGCGGCTTTGCCTGTCGGCTCCCGCCGAGAGCAGTGCAGCCCCTGGGGCAAGCCGGCGGTGATGGCAGCACCGACCGGCCGGTACCCTTGGCAGGTCTGGGTGCTGGTGGGGACCAGCGTGCCTGGATGCAGCCTGGGGGGCCGAGCTGTCGGTGGGATGCGGCTGCTGACACCGCTTGGGGCCAGGCTCCGTTGGAGCTGCTGGCGGCATACCCTCGCCGGGGTTGGGGTGCCAGGGACCCAGGGCCATGCTGGCCACAGCTGGAGCCAGTTGCCTCCCCACCGTGTCTCCTGGCACACTCCTGCTGCTGGGGCGCGGGGAGGGGGCAGCCGAGGGAGCGGGTGACGGGAGCGTGAGGCTGAGCCGGCAATTAGTCCTCGACTGTCTTGACTCACCGAACCATAGTAAACCATGAAGTATGACTGGGAGCTTTGTGAAGGGAAGAATAAGCCGCACTCGATCGCAACCCACAGCACAACAGCAGCGGCCGGAGGGAGCGACGAGGGGCGGCAGAAGCTGCTCCAGCACCGCCTGTCCCAGGGCCTCCCGCTCCCCAGGGGCTGGGGGCTTCCCAGCCGCCCCCGTCCCCGCCGGAGCCACCCCCCGCCGCCACAGCCACGGGGCTCCTGCTCGCTTGGGCAGAGAAAGAAGCGTCTGACTGACGCGTGCCGTAGTGGTTCAGCGGGGTAACTCACTCGCAGAGCACGGGCGAGCGCTGACCAGGTGATTAACGCGCACTTGCAAGTGTCCGACACGTGCAGAATCGCCCCCCAGGGCACGTGTACACAAACGTTAACCGGAGCGCGTGCCCGCGTCGCTGTCAGGCCGTGGCCGACCCAGCAGCTGGCGGCCGGTGCCTTGCGTGGCCCGTGGCGGGGGGCCGGGAAAGCCAGCACGGCTCCTTGCAGGGCTCCACCAAAACTGCGGGCAGCGCGCAGGGTCCTGCGGTCTCGCGTGCTCCGTGGGGCGGGGGCTGCGGGGGGACGGGGCAGGGGTCTGGCGGGTCATTTCCGGGCACGGGGCGATGCACAACCCGGCCTTGCCTCCGGCGCGGGGGGGGGGGGGCACCCCCTTCCCGCTGCCCGCAAGCTGCCGGCAGCCCTCCTGCCCGCGCCAGCGGCGGCCGCGGTGATGAATCCTGCCCGCCGTGGGGAGGGAGCGCGGCAGCGTATTTCTCCGCTTTATGAGAGCACCAAGCTGTCCCAGCAGGCGTTTTCAATTCCGTTTATCTGTGTTTCCCCATTGAGTTCATTTTATTTCCCCTGATTTTTGTTTCCTGGAAGATTTATTGATCCTGATTTTCCCAGTTTATGACAGGTAGCAGGCCATAAAGCACGCGGAGCAGCCAGCCCGTCGCCAGCCCCCTCCCTTCCGCCGCGAGGACGCGGCTCCAATGTCAGCGGCCGGGGCTGTGCGGCGGCGGGGCCGCGGTGGGCCGGGGCCGGCGGCGCCGGTGGGCTGTGGCGCGCGGCTCTCCCCTGTCCCCGCCGGCGGTGCCGGTGGGAGCGGGGTCCGGGCAGCCTGGCCGCCCCGCTGCAGGGTCCGCGCCCGGCCGTGGGGCTGCTCGTGGCTGGGGCTGCCCGGGGGGGCCGGATCTCCTCTGCCGGGGTCCCTGCGGAGGGCGGGGCTGGGGCTGGGGCGTGCAGCGAGGCCCGTCCCCGCCGCGTCGCCTCCGGGGGCCGCGGCGTCCATCGGGGAGGGCGCGCGGTGCCGCTGGAGGGACGGGGACCGGCCCCTCTCTCCCTCCCCGCAGGCGGCCGCTCCCGGTGGCCCCGCGGTGGCCGCGGGCTGGGGGCTGAGGGGGCTCTTCCACCCGCCGCCGCCACGGGCCCCTTCCAGCGCGCCTCCGGAGCGTCCCCAAGCTGCCCGTCGCTTCCAGAGGCCACAGCCCTGGCTAAAGCAAGTCGCTGTGTTACCTTTGCCAGCGGCTGCGGGTCCGGCGCTCGTGCCCCTCGCGTCGGTGTCCGCTCGGGGCGGGGAGGGTGGTCCGGCTGCCGCTCGGGCGCCCGGTCACGGGCCGGTGCGCGGGGGGAGCGTGCCCGGCAGCCGTGGCTGTGCCGGGGCCCCGGCTGCAGCCTGCGTGGGGCTGAGCCGGCCGAGGAGCCGCGTGTCAGCCCAGCGCGAGGGGGCTTTAGCACGCCCCGCAAAAGCACAGCTAAAGGCTCGTGCTGGAGTTCAGCAGGTCTGCAAACACCTGAGCTCTTGGGTTCCCGCGTGGGGTCTGGCTCCGCGGCCCACCCGGTACCGCCCGCGCGCCCCATCCTGTGCAAAGGCCGCGCAGGTGAGCGCGGACCGCGCAGACGAGCGCGGACCGCGCAGACCAAGAGGCGTCTGCCCCCGGCGAAGGGGTGGCCTGACGCTGGTCGCTGCTCCCGCCTGCAGACACCGAGCCCTGGGGTGCCTCTGCCTCCTCCCCGCCTCACCAAGGCACCCCGTCCCCGGTGGCCCAGCCTCGGCTCTCCGGGGCAGCTCTCCTGGACAAAGGGCTTCGGTGGCCTCTGGGAGCTGCCTTCCCCCTCCATCGCACCCCCCCTAATTTTTTGGCAGGGGCAGGAGGGCCATGGAGTTGCTGGAGCATGTCCAGAGAAGGGCAATGGAGCTGGGGAGGGGTCTGGAGCACAAGTCTGATGAGGAAACACTCCAGTGTTCAGTCTGGAGAAGAGGAGGCTGAGGGGAGCCCTCATGGCTCTCTACAACTACCTGAAAGGGGGTTGTGGTGAGGTGGGGGTTGGTCTCTTCTCCCAAGGAACCAGCAATAGAACAAGAGGAAATGGCCTCAAGTTGCGCCAGGGGAGGTTTAGATTGGATATTAGGAAAAATTTCTTCACTGAGAGGGTGGTCAGGCATTGGAACAGGCTGCCCAGGGAGGTGGTGGAGTCACTGGAAGTGTTCAAAAAACGTGTAGACATGGCACTTTGGGACGTGGTTTAGTGGGTGTGTGGGTGTTGGGTTGACGATTGGACTTGATGATCTTTTCCAACTTTAATGACTCTGTGGATGAACCGTGCCCACGGTATCTCCCTTCTCTCACTGACCCGTCACCCCGAGTGCCTCTCTAACCATCCGGCCATCTCTCGTCTCGCATCCACTCTGCGGTGCCGTCCCTGTCCCTGCTGGTGTTTCTGGCTGCTGAGGGCTCAGCCCGCTCTCCTGGGCCATCAACCACATTCTGCTCTCGTGGTGCCATGGGGACCGCGCTGGTGGTGGCCCGGGGTGACTGCTGGGGCCGGGGGAGCCAGCACAGCACAGCACCCCGCCGACATGAACTGCGTGGGCATCCCTTGCACTGGGGTCCTGGAGCCCCCTCCCTGCAGAGGGACCATGGGGTGGGAAGCGGGGATGGAGGGGATGGGCAGTGAGGCAGAAGAAGGGGAGGAAGAGCCAGGATGTGCAGAGGAGGAGGGACCGGCCTCCCCTTCCCTCCTGCTGTCAGACCTTACGTCCGTCCACCCACGCCTCTTCCACAGGAGGGTTTATGTGCTGTCTGTTAGGAGGTTCCAGCCTGCACTCACAGCCGCTGTGCTGGGGCGGTGGGGAGGAGGTCGGGGCCCTGGAGAGAGCAGTGGGGTCTGTGGTCCCCAGGGATGCTGTGGAAGGGGCTCGGGGACAGGGGCTGCCACGGGGCCGGCAGGTCCATCAGTGGGACCTGTCCTCCTTCGGACGCACTTTGAGGCGGCCGAGCCCTGGGGTTAATTAATACATACGCTTCCCAATTAAAATCTGAAAGAAAGAAGGCGCTTGATCCAATCAAGCTTTTTCTCCGCTCATCTGCCAAATTCCCGTCTGTGGGAGTGGATTTTAATTGTGTTCACAATAATTTGGACATCGCTGGAGCCCTCAGGCCGTCGCCCTCACCTCTGCTCCTCATGCCCGGCCAGGACCGAGGGGTCCCAGGGGGTGGCAAAGGCTCTGCCAGGACCCTCTGGTTTCGGCCGTCGCTCCTGCCGTCAGGAATCCTGTGGAGCAAAAGCCTGATTCCGGCCCATGGCCAGGGAATGGGTGGGCGAGTGTAGGTTAATGGCTGGACACAGCGGCCCCGGCACCACGGTGGCAGGAACATGGATGAGCCCTTTGCCACGTGCTGAGGGGCAGCGCCCGACCCCACAACTCCTGACCCCGGCGCCATTCCCGGGCCCAGGATTCCCCCTGCGCTCCGGCACAGAGCCCGTGCGGCTCTCGGCGCTGGGGTCCCGGGTGAACCGGGGGGGCAGGAGCCGTGCTGGGAACCCGCTGGGGGACCCGGGCTTGTTAAACCCTTATCCGGGTACTCCCCTCAGTTCCCCTGCTAAGATGGATTAAAGCAAAGCGCTAAGTATATGGGATTTCCACGCGTCCAGAGGGACGGGGAGATATTAAAGGTATTAACTTTTCTGTCTGGGCTGATAATTTGTTTTCAGAGGGGATCAGGGTTTGGTGAGAAGCCCTGGGGAGCTGCGTGCTGCTCCCAACGGGGTGCGTGTCCCAGGGGCTCTGGTGGCACCGCAGGGACCTGCACGGTGGCCGCGAGCCCGCAGCGCCGGTGGCACGAGGTGGCTGGTGAAGACGGGAAGGCACAGGCCGCCCGGCGGGACCCTGACCCGGCCCCTGTGTCCTGCCCGGGCTGGGCAGCATGTGCTGCAGCTCCTGGCGGGGCCGGGACGGGCAGGGATGGCTGGCCCCACGCTGAGCAGACTCCAGCTGGTCCCAGTGCTGCCGCCAGCCCCGAAGCGACGCTCCTTGGGTGGTGGGGACAGGGCAGGTGGCCCCCGTGCCCCACAGCCCCGGCCCCTGCCTGCAGCCCTGCCTGCAGCCCTGCCTGCAGCCCCTGTCTGCCTGCGTGGCCGAAACAGCAGCCAGGGGAGTGTGGGGAGGCTGGCAGCCCTGGGCCCGGCTGTGCCGTGCCGGCACTGGGGGCTCGGCCCCCGTCCCCGAGCCGTGCCATGCTGGGGAGAAGCTGCTGCAGATTGTGACAATAACATTTGCTGGTGACCTGCACACCGGGGCCGTCTTTACAGGGGAACCATAATCTCTCCAGAGGAGATGAAAAGAATTCTAATTACATCTCTGAACAATATTTGTTTTGAGCGAGGAAAGCAAACCATATGGCATGTGGGAGACTGTTTGGGGGCCGCATTAAACAAGGATTTGTTTTTTGTTTGTGCGCTGATCCAAGCAGAGATGCGATCATGCTTTATTTATTTATTACATCTCGGAGGCACACAGGGGTTCCGTGCCTGCTCTGGGGCTGGGGTCCCGGGGGTGGCGTGGGAGCTGGGGAGCCCAGAGGCTCCTGCTCCCTCCCTTTCCTCCTACTGCTCCTTGCAAAGTGCTGGGGGCCGGGCAGCTCTACTGGGCTGGGGAGGGGGCACTGGGGTGAGCAAGGGGCAGCCAGGGATGGGGGGACCCTCCTGCACAGCGGGGACCTGTTCCCTCTACCCAGGGTGCCGGGTCTGTTTGGCTGGGGAAGGGTCCAGGAATAGTGACCCCGCTCGCGTGGCCGGCAGCATCGTGCCTCGCCGGGGCAGTGGCGCGTCCCCGCAAGCGCCCACAGCCCTCGCTCTGTCTCCTGCAGCCCTCTTCACCGAGACCCCCCACGACATGACGGCCCAGGCGGGCGAGGACGTGGAGATGGCGTGCTCCTTCCGAGGCAGCGGCTCCCCCTCCTACTCCCTTGAGATACAGTGGTGGTACGTCCGCAACCACAAGGACTGGACGGACAAACAGACATGGGCTTCCAACCAGGTAATGCCCCTCGTCCTCCCCCGCCGGCAGCAGCATCGGGAGGCAGAGCCCTTCCTCACACCCGCCCGGGAGCTTCGCTTGCAGCAGCTGTCGGGGCTCAGGGGGACCCCGTCCCGCTGCAGCATCCCCAGCGCTGACCGGACCTGCAGGCAGCAGGGTCTCACCCCTCTCTGCTCCGGGCAGAGAGAACCCTGGGGTTCCCACGGCACGGGCCCATGCGTGGGGTGCACGGCGTCTGGCTGCACCGAGGGTGCTCTGAGTGCAGGGCTGGCGAGGCCGGGCTGTCCTGGCCAACCTTCCCAATTAGCCGAGGGGCCACGTGGCCCGTCCCCTGGGACTGATCCCAGGCAGAGGCTTTGTCTTTGCGCTTGTGCCTTCTCCCCACTCATCACGAACTCGTCCCCTTGCATCCGTCCCCGCATCCCCCGCCCCCCGGCCCTCCCTTGTTTTCCCCATTTCCGTGTGTATCGGTCTCGGCAAACAGCTGTCTCTCTATTTCTCTCTCTGTTCACACAGAGATAAGGGCCAAATAATGGGAAGGCAGCTTTAGGTATTTTAATGAGCCTTTATTATTGTGTCTTTGGCAGAGCTGCTACTGGTATTACCATAAATTGAGAGAAGCATGGGGGAAGTGCTGCCGCCCAGGAGCACTGCTGGGGGGCCGTGGGGCCGTGGGGGCTGCGGGGCCGTGGGGCCGTGGGGTGAGGGGCAGCAGGGATTCCCGGTGCGGGTAGTGGGCATGGGAGCAGGCTGCGTGGCACAGGGGGACGCCGGACACCGCGGCCCCGGCACTGCCGGCGGCTGCTGGAGGGGACCCGGGCTGCTGCCCGGCTTGCCAGCTCGCGGCGTATTTACGGCGACCGGGGCAGGTGCTGGCTGGGAAGGGGCTGGCGTTGCTGGGGACAGGGGTCACTGCCGCAGCAGTGATGCCGCAGTGAGGGGGGCTCCATCTCCAGCCCCGGGCCGCGGGGAGCACCCGCTGATGGAGCCGAGCTGCGGCGGGGACCCACGGGCGAGCACCCCGACCCCCCGGCCAGCGTGGTGCTCCGGTGCTGCCGTTCCCTCCCCTTGCCGGCTGCCCCGTGTGGCTTTGCTGGGGCTGATCTCCCTTCTCCCTCCTCCTCCTCGCTCGGGGCAGCCGTCCCCGGGGTGGGCAGGGGTCCGATGGGCTCCTGCCTCCTCCCAGCTGGGCTGACAGTTTCTCTTCCTTCTCCGGTCTCCTTCCCCACCCTGCTCTCCCCAACAGCTGAAAGTTTCGCCGCAGGAGGAGCCTGGGAAGGACGCGACAAAAATAAGCGTGAGTTTGGGTGATGGTCCCTGCAGGGGCTCCGGCCGAGGGCTCGGCCGGAACGTTTCCCTGCGGTGCCAGCCCTCGGCGTTGTACTGACCTGGGGGGGCAGGAGGGTCCCCTGAGTTTTGTGCCTCTGTGCAAGGCCGGGTGCCCCGGACAAGGCGTCCCGGGAGGTGGGGGGGTGCGCTGGTCCCACCGGTGCTGCCATGCCGCAGGCTGGCGACACCGGGGGGGGTGGGCAGGATCTGCCCCGGCGCTGGGAGCAGGCAGGGCGAGGGGTGGCTCCCCCGCTCCCCCCGGCACTGCGGGTCGCAGCCTGCACCGTGGGCCCCGTCCAGCTCCTGTCGGCATCTGAGGCATACGTCTGTGCTAAGGAGAAAATAATCTAATTTACTCACCGGATTAGCATCCCAAAGCCATTTAGGATCACGTGAACAGAATGAGGAGACACTAATCAGTTAAATAAAATAAACGGTCTCAGCCTCCCGCGGGCAGGCACGTGCCCCCCCGCCCCGCCGCAGGCCCTCCCTGCCTGGGGGGACTCCGCGTTTGGGGGTGCACAGAAACGGAGCCACATGGGAAAGTGCTTCCCACCACGGCCCCTGCAGCCTCTTCTGGCTCTTCCCTTCTTCCCTCGCTGAACGAGCAAGGGCGCTCGCCGTGTGCCCACGGCTCCTCGGGGCCGGGTGCCCCCGCGCCCAGGATCAGTCCCTCTGCCCGACTCTCAGCCCCGGCAATGACGGAGTCGTTTACAAGGGGTAAAATGCCAGAAAACCTGACGGAGGGCATCACCTCCCATCCGCCGCCGCGGGGATCAGCGCGTGCAGATTCTCTTGCCGGCGATGAGTCCCCCACAGGGACCGTATCCCCTTTGACCTATTCACGTTGTGGGTCCCCAAGGTTTCGGCCCCGTTTGACACCATTCCCGTGATGGGCACCGCCATGCTCCCGCAATCCACCTCCAAACCCCAGCAGGTGCCTTCAGGAGCCATCCCTCGCCGGGGTGCCGCGGCTCACCACCCCACAGGGAGCGAAGCGCTGGGGCGGCTGCCGGAGCGGCCAGAGCCCGGGTGCTGCCAGCCCCCGGCGACGGTGCTGCCCGCCGCGCGCAGCAGGAGCTGGCGGGAGTCTTTGCAAAACGCTGCTGGTCCCCCCATCCCACCCCAGCCCTGCTCCCGGGGCACAGCGCCTTGCTCGCCCCGGGGGGGATGTCAGGGTCCCGGTGCCCGATGCTGACCGGGGGCTCGGTTTTGTGGCCAGGGACTGGGGGCCAAATCCCGCACTGGGCAGGGACGCGTGGCCGGGATCTGGTACCGTGTTGGAGCCAAGGGAAGGCAGGTCCCGCGGCACGGCCAGCGCAGCCTCGGGGAGCCCGGCTGGGGCGCAGGAGGGGCCGAGGCGGGGGCCGGGGCTGCGGAGCCATCTCAGGGCCAGTGCTCCCGCTCAGCTTGGCCATTGCATTTTTCGGCATAATTAGGCAGTTAATTGCACTCCGGAATGTAATGGATGCATGTGCTTGTGTAACCAGGATTTATTTTGAAGCACTCGGGGTGTGATGCTTCTGCCGTCTCCTCCAGATCAAGCCAGCAGGGAGGGGCTGGAGTTTTAAACCTTTTTTTTTTGTTATTTCAAATGTCCTTGATTATTACGTGTTTACGGAATGGAGGAGATAAATGAACATGGGCGAGACACCACCACGAGTGGTTCTGATAAAATGTGTGTTACAGCCCACGGCGGCAATTGACTGAGAACAAACGGCAGCGTCAAACAATGCGAGACGATGTAAATCACACGCAGAAACCGCCGCGTCAGGCACCCCCTTGGCCATTTTTTATCCACCAAAACACACTTGGCGCTGGAGGCGCCGGCGCCAGCTCTGCCCGGAGCCACTGCGCTTTGTGGGGATGCAGAGAGGGAAACCGCCGCCACCCTTTGCCGTGTCGGCAGCAGGCACAGTGGGTCTGCATTTCTTTTTTTCCCCCCTGATTTCTTTAAACCCGCTGTTGTGCCGCCCCACATTGCAGGGCCGAGCTGGGGCCGGGCACCGCGGCGGCTGCCTGTCCGTCCCGGTCCGTGCCGGGGTCTCTGCCCCTGTTCCCACAGGGCAGCGCGGGCCGTCACTGCCCGGCCGAGCCTGCAAAGCCGTAAGCCTTACGACTGGTCATAAAATTATTCCTCCCACTCATAACCGAGCTGCGGGCTGAGGCTCGGCGACCTGCTGGGCAGCGGCTCCACAGCCACCGGCGGCACCGGCAAATTGGGGTTTTCTTTTATTAGTTCTAAATTTCCCAGCCATTAATTTCGGTAAGTGGCTCCTTGCTCTTCTGACACAAAGGGGGTTTTTTGAAGCTCCTTTCCCGTGACGGCCTCGGTGCCCTGGCACGCTCGCACCGGGGCCGGCAGCTCGCGCCCCTCCCGTCCCGCAGCCCCCGTGCGCCGCCCCCGCTGTCCCCCCTGCCCCACCTCGGGGGCAGCTCAGAGCCTGCCTTGGGAAACGGCCCTGCTGTGAGACCAGCCCCCCCGGGCCCCCATCCCCGACGCTGCAGGATCGGTGCCGACGGCTGCACGGGGGCTCTGAGCCGCCCCGGAGCCGCCCTTTGGGGTGGCCCCGGCCGCGACGTGCGGGACCGGCCGCCCCTCAGCAGCCCGTGTGCGGGGCGGCTGGACGCAGCTGTTCCCGGGTGCTCATGTGTGTTCACATGTGCTTGCATGTGCTCACATGTGCATGCGTGTGCATGCACTGGCTGCCCCCGCGGCTGCGGCGGCTCAGCCCGTCGGCGGGGCCGGTGACAGGGCCCCCGCTCCCGGCCGCGATTCCGCGCTCTCTCCTTTGCCTTTTGGGCCGGGAGGTTGTAGCGCTTTGGTTGCGGCTCCCAGCCCCGTTTCTAAACACCATAAAATCTTCAGCTAACAAATGCAGTGGCAAGTAGAAAAATGGCCTTTGCCATCCAGTGTGATTATAGGGAACAGAGCCAGGGGCCTCGGGGCGGGTTATAAATCTGATTTATTGACCCAGCCCAACAGCAGCCGCAGCTCTGGCTAGTGAGTAAGTCTTAAATTTCATTGGGTGATAAATACTGAGAGCGAATCAATTTGGTAGAAAAGCTAATTAGCCGGCGTGGTTCCGCATCGATCTCTGAGCGCCGCGCGGCCGGGCGCGCGCCAGGGACTCCATCATCCCGCGGGCCGGGGCTGGGGCCGGGGTCCCCCTGCACCAACCGCTTGGCTTCGCCCTCCTTCGCCGCGTCCTCCCCAGCACGTGGCTGGGGCGCGGCGTGGCAGCATGCGGTCGGGGGTGGCACCGACCCGGGCGTTTGTGGCCGTGGGGGCCCCGGGGGCGGCCTGACCCCGTCTCTACTCCGCCGCAGGTGGTGAAGGTGGTCGGCAGCAACATCTCCCACAAGCTGCGGCTGTCGCGGGTGAAGCCGGCGGACGAGGGGACGTATGAGTGCCGGGTGATCGACTCCAGCGACGGCAAGGCACGGCACCACAAGGTGAAGGCTTACCTGCGGGTGGAGGCAGCGGGGGGCGTGGGGCACCCCCAGGACACCCAGCTGCGGGGCGCCCCGCTGCCGGACCCCGCCGCGCCGGGCTCAGCCCACGCGCACCACCACCACCATCACCACAAAGCTGGGAAGGAGCTGAAGAAGCGCTCGGCGGACGCCTCCTGCGTGCTGTAGGCGGGCGGTGCCGGGGGGACGCTGGAGCCCCCCGCCACCCCGGACTCAGCGGAACTGGCGAGGGTCCCGCGCCCCCCGCCAGAGACTGGCCCCACCGCCCTGTCTCACCCACCACCCCCTCCTCCCACCGCCCACCGCCGGTTCATTTCTTCCCCAGCGGTGCCGGGGCTCGGTATGGGAGCGGGACCGAGTGCGCACCAGGGCGCGTCGCTGGGACCGTGCCCGGGGCGCACGCCCGCGCATGGTGGTCCCCATCCCCACTGGCCCCGTGCAGGCAGGCACCCTGCTGCTTCCTGCCACCCGCGGTGCCACGGGCCGTGTTGCACCCCAGCTTTGCGTGCCGATGGAGGACCCCCTGCCCCCGGGACGCTCCCCGCCCTCCCTTGTGCTTTGCAGAACCAACCATCCGTTCCCGTAGGAGGCCCCGTTTAGTTGCTCTGTTCCACCCCGCAGCGCGTATATAAGTTCCAGCAGCCATCCCCCGGACCGTCTGTATCGCCTCTCCCTGCCCCCCCGCCCCAAAGCCGCCCCAGCACGTCGAGGCCTGAGCGCAGCGGAGGAGGGACGGCGCGGCACGCTCCTGGCACGGTCCCCAGCACAGCGGTGGCACTGCGTGCTGTGCCGCGGCACCGTCCAGCCAGGCAGCTGCCCTGCAGTTCGCATGTGCCCCGGGACCCGTGCTGGCGGAGCCATCCCACTTTCACCCATTGCTCCTGCCGGCCCCTTGCAATTCATGGAGGAAGAGGGGCTCCGCCATCAGCCCCGGCTGTCCTCGCTGCGTCCCTGCTGCCCGTGCCGGTGCAGCTCTCGGCCCCCTGCTACCAGCTGAGCTCCCCTTCCGCACCACAGCACCGCGCCGCCCCGGGCAGGGTCCGGCTCACGGGCTCCCACGTCCCAGGGCAAATGGCAGAGCCCACCCCCAGTGCCCCTGTGGGTGATCACCGCCACCGGGGCCAGGGCCGGGGGAAGGGGCCGGGGGTCTCGGGTCTTCCCGTCTGGGTGTCGAGCGCTGCTGCCCTGCTGCCGCTCGCCCACGCCACCTCGCCTGCCGCCACCAGACCTGCTGCAGCTAATAAAGCTCTTTAAACGAAGCCTCTGCAGGTCTGTGGTCTCTGTTCCTGGCACGGCGAGGGGACGTGGCTTTGGCACTGTCTCAGCTAAAAAGGGGCACAGCTGGGGCTGCCCCTGGGGGCTGGGGCTGGGGCTGGGCATCGTCGCCCACAGCTGAGGGCTCAGAGCGTTTAAAAGCTGCAGCTGGGGAGTGGGGGGGGGGGGGCTGTCTGCCCGGCCCTGCCCGGGAGTAGGGTGATGCTGTCCCGTGGGTGCAGGGTACAGCTGGGTCCCAGGTGAGTGGGGGCTGTGCCGCACTGTGGCCGTGGGTCACTGGGTGGGCACAGCAGAGGAAGGACCTGGACATGCTGGAGCGGGGCCAGAGGAGGCCCCAGCGATGCTCCGAGGGCTGGAACAGCTCTGCTGGGAGGACAGGCTGGGAGAGCTGGGGGGGCTCAGCCTGGAGCAGGGAAGGCTCCGGGGAGACCTTCCTGCAGCTGCCAGGGCTGAGAGGGGCTGGGGAGAAAGGTGGGGACAGACTTTTTAGCAGAGCCTGTTGTGATAGGACAAGGGGCAATGGTTTTAAACTAAAAGAGGGGAGATTTAGACTAGATCTAAGGAAGAACTTTTTCCCAATGAGGGTGGTGAAACCCTGGCCCAGGTTGCCCAGAGAGGTGGTGGATGCCCCATCCCTGGAAACATCCCAGGTCAGGCTGGACGGGGCTCTGGGCAACCTGCTCTGGTTGAAGGTGGCCCTGCTCATGGCAGGGGTTGGACTACCGGGCCTTAAAGGTCCCTTCCCACCCAAACTGTTCTATGACTATGGGCTGCTGGGGCTCTGGCCCCTCTCAGTGCTGGTGGGTGCCAGCTCTGACCCCCTGCCTGGGCTTCTGGAGCAAAGGCCTTATCTCCAGCCAGGCAGGAGGTTGGGTCTCCACAGTGGGGTGCTGGCTTTCCTGCGGGACTGGGCTCTGCCCCACCGGTGGGAGCGGAGCTCCCAGCATCGGCAGCGCCCGGCTCGGCCCCAGCTGCCAGGAGTGCCCCGGCTGCTTTGCAGCTTATTAATCCCCGGAGCGCTGTAGCACTCGCCTCTCGCTTCGCTGATATGAAGTGATTTGTCATGTGTTAGAGTAACAAAGCAAAAGCCGCCGGCCCGGTGTCAGCCAGCACTGCTGGCAGAGGAAGGGCACGGTGTGGCTGGTGACTGCCAGATGCGGCGAGAGCCATGCTCTCCTCTGCCACCCGCTGTGGGTTTCACCTGCAGAGACGCGGTCTCGGGGAGCAAACGGCGCGGGAGCCTCTAAGCACGCAGGGCACTCTGTCAGGAGAAAAATATTAAGCAGCTGCAGGGCAAGGGGGCTGTTGTTGGAAATGCTGCTTTGCCACAAGCAACAAGCGCCGCCGCTGTAGCTCTCCCCGGCGGAGCCGTGGGGGCTTGTGCGGCACACCAGCGCTCCTTGCCAGCGAACCGTACCGCTGAGGGAAGGAGAGGGAGCAGGAGGCATCAGCCACCAGCGCAATAAGAAACAGTCTACAGAGGAGGAAAAGGAAGAGCTGGAGCCGCTTTGGGGAGCGTAAAAGGCTGCAAATCACCTCAAATGGAGAGTAAACAAATTGCTGTGTTCTGTAGTAGTTTGCAAAACCTAGAGGTGAGCTTTAAAAATAACAGGTTTTATTAGAAGAGATTAATTTTGCTGAGTTTATCTGAAATCTTAGGAGTGGGAGTCGGAGGAGAGGACACCGCTGGATCTGCGTGCAGGACACAGCAGCCCTGCGGCCGTGCCCCTGACCCCTGCTGCACGGAGAGACCCCTCCGCTGGGATGGTGAGGATACTCAGTGGGCTGGAGCTGGGCACTCCTCCCGCACCCTGGGGTGCTGCCCACGGCTTCATCCTGGACCCTGGTGGGTTTGGGGGCTGCTCTGAGGCCTGCCTGGGGAGGAGGATGTGTGCAGGGCAGTGGAGAAGCCCCTGGGCTCGCTTGCAAACGGGCTGAGCTTAACATGCAAGTCACCGCTGGGGAGGAACCGGTCTCATGAAAATGCCATTTCCACGCAGTCACTCTTCTGGCCATTATCCTGCTTCAGACAAAAGCAATTTACTCTGCCTGTAATAAAGCAGGGGTGATAACGAAGCTGAGAAGAGCTGTGACAGGCGGCCGTGTGACTGAGCAGGCCAGCCTCTCCCTGCCGCCCGCACTGAACCGCTGCCTGGGGACGGCGGCCACGGGGAGAAGCTCCGGGAGAGCTGCGAGGGCTGGAGTGCACTGGGAGAAACTGGCGCTGGGGCTCTGCGGGTGCGTCGGCACAGTCGGTTGTGCCGGAGGCCCGGCTGGGGGAATGCAGACGGTTCCCAGGCACCGGGGCACGGACCAGTGCAGTGACCGACGCAGCGACCTGCTCATGGGCAAGGCAAGAGGGTGGCCAGGGGAGCGGGCATCAGCCTCCCTGCCTGCAGCGCCCTGCCCTGCCCGGTGAGTGACGCCCAGCAAGAGAAACTGCGTGGGAAGATGCGTTTGCCTCCATGTGCACAGCTGGGAAGGGAAGGGGTGTCGCAGGAGGGACAGCATGGTGGCTCCTGCCCTGTCCCCGAGGGGCATGGCAGCACTGTGGCCTTGCTGCTGTAAGGACCTTACGACCCTGGTCCCCGCTGTCCCAGTGTGATGTGCCCCGTCAGCCATGGGGTGAAGTGTGACAGCAGCCTGAGCCCCATCAGCGTCCCGGCGAGCACGGCGTCTCATGCAGTGATGTGGTGACGGCTCCATCAGCCCCGAAACCAGATGGCTACTTGCCTTGTCCCAGCTGTGGTGAATCCAGTGAGGCTGGGCTACTCCTGCTTCCCAGAGGTGACGGATTCAAACAGTGCAGAGCACGTGCTAATAAATCCCTTGTCTGTCTGCAGCCTGTGCCTAGCTGGTGATGGCTGGTAACAAGAGGGGAGCTTCTTGCCAGGTTGGTTTGGGGCTGATACCAAGCTGCAGGACGGTGGCACAGGTTTCCCGCGGCAATGTTTCACTTGTACATCCCTGGCAAGAGGCGCAGCCTGTGACAAGCCCCGACAGCCCCATCCTGCTGGCTGCAGCGAGGGCAGGGAGAGGCAGTGGGTGGAGAGAGCAGAACAGATGGTTTGGGCAGGAGCACCATCGCGGCGCTGATGATTCATCACGTGAGCTCCAGCCGGTGCTGAAGGGAAGGCAGAGACGGGTTGGATGCAGTGTGTGTACCTGATGAATGAGTTTTATCAAGTGCTACAACAATCCAGAAAATTCTGCACCAACCCCAAGGGTGCTTTGGAGACCAGAGGTAATATTTCACCTTTCTGTCTCTCCTGTCTGCCCCTGTCAGATCCACTCTGAAGGGTTCTTTTGTACAAAATCCAACCTAATGTTAAGCACTGAATATATATTTAAAAAAGCATAAAAGGGTAAAAGCTGAATTGTAGCCCTGTCCTACCTGGTAAAAAGCTACTGACTTGTGTTTTTCCTGGAGAAGCAACCAGGAGTAACGCTGGAACAAAACCAGGGAGGCAAGGGGAGGTAATGTCAGCTAAGAGGAGTGTGGGCATCACTGGCAGTCCCTTTGGTCCTAACAGCTGAGATATAGACACATTTTTCGACACTCACCCGGGATCCGCAATGGCGATGCACAAAGCCTGTTCCAACTCACAATCCGTTTATTGCTTTAGTTTTTGCATTGCTGAGCTTGCTTCCAAATTTACAGTCAAGATCTGTCACTTTGCTTTACTAGCACAACACTTGCACCAGCTGCCTGAAGTAGCTCTGGCTGAAGCTGACGAATCCAGGAGACGGCGTGGTCCGAGAGCAGTCGAGTAAAGCAGCACCTGCAGAGTGTCTTTGAGGATGGAGCCTGGAGGACCCGGGAGCCAGAGTACACTATCACAGCTTCCAGGCAAGCGGTGAGCCTGTGCCGGTTCTGGAGGGGAGGTGCTTTGGCAGGGGCCCCAAAGACTCATCGTCCTCTCTGCTCACTGCATTGCACTGTACCCACTCAAGCAAACCGTGGCACTGCCGTGGTACCACAGTGCTCAGACCTAATGTCACTGCCTTGCATCGCCTGACCACGTACGCACCCACCTGGGAGACCATACTGGGGCACTGGTAGATACTTCATCTAATTCTTTTTGGGTGGGCATTAGAAATCTGAGAGGTCTAAGAAATGGCCTGCGAGATGGCAGGCAATCTGGGAATGAGGAGGAGTCTTAAATCACTTGCAAGGTGTAAATCAGGGCTGGCCATTTTTCTAAAGAATCTCTTGCACTCAGTGGTGAGAATCGGGGAGCAGAACTCAGGCAGCAAGTCTTAGCAAACTGCAAACTACAAGGAACAGCCTTGATGCTTCCAAAAGGATGTCATTCTTGCCAGTAATACTGCTGAGGAATTTATTGGAAATGCATTTTAACTTTTTCTGCTATTAACCACTTTTAAAAAGAAAAGGTTTTAAAGGCACCCCAAACAGGATTCCCTTCCTGGGAAGGGTTAAGGCCAGAAAAAGCTTTTGTGTCGAGCTGGCAATCATCCGAGAACAGGAGGGAATATCACAGTTGCAAGGAGGTCAGAGGGGTGTGGGGGTGCTGAAGGGGCACCACCCAAGGATTGAGTGTTGGGAAGTAATTTCTGGAAAATTACTCTCTCTTGTGCTGAAGAACCTGAAATAGGTGGGCTATGACCCTTGGACTTCTCTCCAGCACCATGTGCAGAGAAATAGAAGCCAGGAGGAATCAGGGCAATGTACCCATCTGATCCCCAAACACTGTTTAAAAAAAATAAGACTTCTACCCAACGGGGAGGGTGTCTTGGCCAGTACCCCACACTGGGCCATCCTTCCTTTGCCCCCAGAATGATTTGGGGCCTAAATGACAGGATTTTCCCAGGTAAACACTATCCTGGTGGTTCCTCTTTCCCACCCAGCTGCCGTGTAGGCCTGTCAAGGAGCTGGCTCTGGGGTGCCAGCCCATGGCGTTGCGCTCTCCCGCTGCTGCAGCCTCTCCAGTAGCAGCAGCACGTTGTCGGTGAACTCGTTCCGCTGCCTCCCCATCCCACTCAGCTTCACGGGCCGCAGGCTGACATGGGGGGGCTTGTACTGGTGAGGGCAGCAGACCTCGTTCAGGAGGAGCCAGGTGCTGTCAGGGTCCATGTGCATTAAGTGGAGGAAAACGCTTTGGAAAACAGTGGGAAGAAAGGAAAGAAGAGTAAGGAGAAGGCCTTTTGATCGGCACCCAACAGGGTCATTAACAGGGAGCTGTGGAAAGCTTTGATGTTGTCTGCAACATCTGACAGTTGAACAGACTTGGAGGCTCATTAGAGAGAGCCATTAAAATGGCTGTGCCCAAGAGAAGACAGTTCAGTGGTTTCACATCACCGGCAAGTGGGAGAAAAATAGTTATTATGCTACACAGTTAAGTTATCAACATCAGACAAGCAGCTGGTGAATAACTGACCCAGGCTTTGGTCTCGGCACCATGGGCTGCTGCTGGCAAAAGCCTTTATAAATCAGCCTGTCCCAAGTGCTGGAGGGGTGGCTGCAGAGTATTGCATCCATCCAGCATGTTTAGGACAATTGATCTTGCAGAGCTCTTAAAGAGCTGTCTATATTGTTCACCACTCTCTCTGGTTTTTTTTGGGAGTGAGGAGGTCAACCCATCTTGCCTTCTGTCCCTTTTCAGAGGTGGTAAAAACAAAGGTATTTCTGGACAGCTGTCCAGGCTGGGCCACAAGTGAAGTTGAATACTGCATGGAGGGCTTTTTGCTTATGTGAGGTCTACCCTCATCCCAAGCCCTTACTAGCTGCCTCCACATTTTCTTCCTTCTGTACAGCACCTTTCAAAAAGTAGGATTTTCTTTTTAAAAAATAAGCCTTCATTAACAATAGAATGGAGGAGGAGAGGAATTACAACTTCCTCTAATGCTTTACTGCTGTGTTGATGGTTTTCACTTTGAATTTCAATACCCTAGGTAAGATGAGGGATTTGACTTTTGAGTATGCACTTCACACTTTTGACTCCAGCTGTGAGCTGCTGTAACAAAGGTGCTGTGGACAGTCTTGCTGGAGAGCAGGAAGCTCCTAGGAGCAAAAGAGCAAACGGCTGATCTGCACGACCTACACTTACTCATTTCTTCCTGCCAATTCTCATTGTTTGTAACCTTTGGGCTTGGCTGGGTCTGTGTCAGGGTTTAATGCACAGAAGGTGTATCGGGCTTAACTGGTATTATGTTCTCTGGCTGTGCCATGTACAAAATTAAACTAGAATTTGTGCCCTGACAGCACTGCAAGGCCTCTTCCTGCATGGTGCCGAGTACTCTGTGCTCCCCTGGAGACAATGAGCACCAAGGGTACTCAGCACTCGCCAAACTTGCAGGTCAGCTTTCAAGACCTCAGTAAATGCCTAGCCACACATCTTCAGGTATCTAGTTTCTCCTGAAGTCATGGAGGAGAGCAACAGCTGGGTGAGGTAATGTGAAATCAGAGGGTAGGTCAGTCTCTGTTCCCCCAAGAAGCACAGGACAGAACTCCCCTCTCTAAAATCGAAGATCATCTACAAAAGCCACACAAAATCCAGACCTGATTGCTATCAAAACTTCTCCCTGAAGAACTCTTATCCCTAAAGTGAGCTTGTTTCCTATGTAGAGCAGGCAGAAATCCCTTTTAGAAGCTCTCCTCTGAAACAGAGTGCAGTGCCATGGGTAACCTGAAAAAGCAGAGAAATGAGATGGAGGCACTAGAAAGCTTCCTCATCTCTTCACAGTACCCCGAGCAGCCAAAGTTGTTGCTTTTGCCTGTCTGCCATTGACCACTTGCCTGTCTCTCAGTGCAGGTCCCTGAACAGCAATGAGGGAAGGCATTGCCCCTGCAAGTTGCTGGCAGTGTCCCCTCCTGAATGTGCTTGCAGTGCCTGTCTGTCTGCTCCAGAGGAACCCCGCGTGAACGTGCCCCAAAGCCGTAGCTGAGCTTGGCAACAACTGCCTCAGCAAAGGGCCTTCTTTCCAGGGGAGAGCCAGATGCAGGCGGGCTCCCGGGGCTCTCCGCTCCCTGGCTTTGTTATTGCCGCTCTGCTGACTGGCGAAGGGAGAACTGGCCTGAGCCGAGTGCCAGCCTCCCAGGTGCCAGCCTGAGTGAAGTGCAGGCAGGCTTGCTGGGGCAGGGTCTAGAGCTCGCACCTGCTGACGGCCCTGCACCAGCTCTGCAAGCTCTGCCGGCTGCCAGTGCCCTCCTGGCGCTCGCTTGGCCACGACAGAGCGAGCGTGCTGCTGTCTGCCTGCCAGCAATCAGTGGGCCCCGGTGGCTTCCCCTAGCTTATGATGGGCTGCTGCTGGTGGGCAGCTGCACAGAAATAATCCCTGCTCCTTACAGCTGGGGTGGATAGGACTGGGCAAGAGAGATGCATTGCTGGGAAGGAAACATGGGAACAGGGAATGCTACTCAGCTGGCTTCTGCTTCTCCAGCACACGCACAACTTTACCTCTTGTATTCACAGCAAAGATACCCTGCTCTCCAACCTCGTCCCAATCAGCTGCTCTGGAGAGAGCAACCCTCAAGAGATGAGCTGGTCTCTGCAGAACTCCACTGCTTCTTGTGCCGTAATGGCCTGAGGCCCGTGATTATCTCCTGATAACCTGGAGTGCTGTGCAGCTTAAAGAACAACTTGACTTTTACATTTTCAAACTAGCTCTGGGGTAGTTTCTAAGCAACCTGTTTCCATGGCAAAGAATCCTGGGGTTAATCCAGGTTTGTTTTCTGTTGTTGTGGTTTTTTTTTTAACTTAAATATCATTTTATTGAATTTTGCCTTGTGCAGGTGGCTGTTTTAGTGTACTTTAGCCCAGCTTGGGAATGACGGCTGTCAATAAGTATCCAATAAACTACACAATCAAACCAAAAAAGGTATGCTGCATAATCAACTTTGGTATCTAAAAAGGTCCAAAAATAGCTCGTATTTGTTCCAGTTGTGCTACACAACTTATTTTACTAGCACAGAGCAGAGTTTGGCTATTCTGTTGCCTTGGCTTTTCACAAGCTCTAAGCAAAGCCATGGCACAATGAACAGGCTGGCAAAAGGACAAGTCTTGCTGGCTTTGGTATCTCTGCTGAATGTTTAACTAAATACAGTTCACCACAGACTTCAGTAAGAACTGAGGAAATGATTGCTGCATCCTGGGAAAAAAACCCATTCCTATCCAGACTGTTGACCGAAAGGTCAAATGGTAAACTTCACAGGCTGTAAACACTTACTAGGAATTAAGTGTTAATTTCAAAACAGTCACTTCAAACTGAAAAAATGCGGAACTATTTGTCAACACTTTGCACAGGCCAATGACAATTTCTTAATCACTTTTCCTTCAACTTTTCTTTTTTCCCCCCAAAGTGAAAAGCTTCTCAGGGATGATGCAACCTAATAAACTGATGAGAAGCTCCAATTTACATATTGTGACTTTCAGTTTACACCCCCTGCCTTGTTCCCAATGCTTGGCCCCATACCACCATGCCTCAGCTGCTCAGTTGTTTCTGGTCACTTTACCCACAGTGGCACTGGCTTATTTTCAATGAAAGCAAAGATGTATCTAGTGTTCCCCAGCCTTCCTGAATGCCTCTTCAGTATTTTTTTTCCTCAAGCTTTGGATAATATTCCTCTCCTGGAATATTCCCAGCAGTCATTTAATAATAAAGCAAATTGTCCCATTTTCTCTTCTTCAGACATGCTGGAGTTCTTTTTTTCCCAGCATCTATTTTTGCCTGTTGAGTATTGCATAGAGCTGCAGTTACAAAATTCACTTACTCCCACTGGTTCATCTAATAAAACTACAGGGTCCCATAAATGGGATTAAGCAGGCTCCTTGGGGCATGATAACATCCTTGGAAGACAGCCAAAATTTTTTTTTTTATTTGTGGCTCCAGTGAGTTGGCCAAAAATTCTTGCTTAGCCCTTTGCATACCTACAGAATCTTCACTTAGTTGGTACAGGGAGTTAGGGAGTTACTGGGGCTGCAACTGACTTTGTAAGACCTGACCTTGTTCTTGGCAGGTCACAGCTCATGAGTTGAGTATGAATCCAAAAAGCTGAGCAAAGGCCAGTTAGTATAAATCAATATCAAAACATCTTTTTACCTTGTATGATTTCTGCAGTGATAAAGCTGAGTTATGTGAGGTATGTTGGCATTCATGCTGTGGCTAAGATTAGTTCTAGCCTATCTGTTTTAAAATGCAGAATTTTTCATGTATCAGTCTGATAAAGTTGCCCTTGCCTAGATGGAAAGGGCCTTACATGTGACAACCTGTGTCAGTTTGCAGGATTACTTTCAGGAATGTGGAGAGCAAAGAAAAGGACTGGAGCTTACAGGAATCTGGTGGTTAAGCAGCTGGAGAAAGGAAACTGAAGCACGGCTGAGAAGTGAGCCTTACCCTGGTGCTGGAGCCGACTGTTATGGTGCAAACGAATTTTGACTTTTCCAAGCTGAGACCTCTGATGTGTACTATAGTTAAAAGTGATGGTGATATGTTTAACTCTGATCCAGGTTCCAAGACCAGGGATCAGACGGGATTAAATGAAAAAAAGAACAAAAAAGAAAGGAAACTACAACTACCGCCATATGCCATATACATGGTTACTATCAGGCCGGACATGATGCACGCCTCGGTGCATGTATGTGTCTGGCCAACAGAGCTGTATGTGAGATAGCTGTCCACGTGTAATGTATGGTGCAACAAAGGCATAGGGGAAGCAGTGTAATATACAACATTTTCCCCTTGAAATAGAATAAAAAATAATATAAAGGAGAAAAATGTTACTTGCCCTGAACTTTGCTGCCCTTTTTTCTCCAGTAACAGTGAGCTTGCTTACAATATAGCTTCTAATGACCCTATCATATCATAGGGTTAATTCAGTATTTTCCCCACCCCTGCTGGGGGGGGGGGAAATTGCACAGCTTTTCAGACTGTTTTGTTAATGATTTAAAAGCTCAAGATTCCAAATATCTAGATAAATCCCGGTGTTCTGCTTTCCATTGCAGCATTGCTTACACAGATGAACGTTTTATTGTATTAAGGGTATGCAAGCCTAGAGCAAAGAACCCCTTTGCAGAACAAATGCTGCTGAAGCCTGCTGCGATGCAATAAAAGCCACGAAGGTAAAAATAAACCTACTCTCACCAGCGCAGGAATACAAACAAAGGTACAGCTACGGCTTCTGAGAGCGCTCTCCCTCTAAACTGCTGCCCAGCCACACAAAAGACCTTCAACAGCCTGCACCTCCAGGAGGCCTGCGCTCAGGTGAAAGGGAACAGGCAGCTTTTCCCTTTTCCACAGCCTGCCCTCTGAAATCCACAGTGCCTTGAACCTGCTCACCACGGGTTTCCTCCCCCCTCAGGGGAGGGGAGCGTTGGCCACACAGACAGAACGGGGCTTTTACCCCGTCCTTCAGAGGTGCATGGCTTTCTTACTCACTTCCCATGTTCTGTAACTGGACTTGTTTTGTCTGCTGAAACCTCTGGCCTTGTTTCCACGTGACAACATACAATGATAGTGATTTCTTATCCTGACAGCAGGAACATGTTGAGCAGGATTTTGAACACCAAGCAGCAAAGTATGTCTGTCAACACTTCATAGAGCTGATGTGTGTTCACCTAAACTGTCTGTGCTCTTTTAACCTCTCCCAGCCTTCTCAGAGCAAGACTGGTGCCAAGACTGACAGCTTCCCAAACAAACTCCTGTTTGTCTCTCCACCTGGCAGAGCCTGGGTTGACGTGATCAGAGGACCCCAGGGAAAATGGAAGGATAACAGAAGTAAATCCCCCAGCCTGCAGAAGGTATTATGTGATAAAATACATGGGAATGTCTGGCATAGCTGTCTCCCCCTCTGCACTCTTATGCCACCAGTGGGCCAAGAGCCCCAAGTGTTCTAGCATACGAGGCAGTTAGAAAAAAGCAAGTAGCACATCTTCCCCCTCTGTCCCCAAATGCATTGGCAGGTAATATGAAAGTCAACTGTAACTTGTGAGCAAGCTAACCTCTCTAGCTCAATTTGGGTAGTAACTGATACTTTACCAGAGAAAGCAGTTAACTTCCATGAGAGACCCTGTTGTACAGGACTCAAAACATGCCAGAGGAGAGATGGGAAAGGTGCAAAAGGAAAGGGGTTACCGTGCTCCCTCTGTCCCGTGTTACTTGTACACCTGATACACCTGCATTTAAGAGACATTACCTCTGGGCAGCTTCTTGCAATTTCATGGGTTGCTTGGCGCTGAGGTAAATCAGGCAGGCATCTGCCACTTTATTCAGGTCACTCTCGCCTGCAGAAATGGAACAGAAAAGAAGGGTAGGAGGTAACCCACTCAGCGGCTGCTGCCTAACAGAATCAGCTCTAAATTGGCAGCAAGTGGCTTCTGAGCCTTTGAACTGTCTGACCCAGAGCTCTTCTGACCTCGCCTCTTAAGCATCTTGCTGCAAAGCTAGGAAAGCAATCAACGGCGTCAAGAGAGGAAAAGAAAAACTAGCCAGCAACCCTTCTCCTTCATCAAAGTCAGCTCCAGAAATTTAACCTAGGAGAATTTCCGAGAGTTTCATTCAGTAGGAGAATGTGATGTGCTGCATTTAAAGGGTCTCCCAGAGAGATGCCCCAAAATGGAACCAGTCAACTTAGGCATAAGTCTTATACAGGCTCCAGTTCTTCAGTTAATTAAGAACAAAGCATGGCCCAACAGGCCTAGCTGCAGCAACCCAGGCACTTTGCTTTATACCCACTTCTGATGCAGAAGCGAGATGAGCAGCTAGATTCTGCAAGGTGCTGGGAATCTTCTCTCTCATTTGTCTCTTGGGGAGTAAAAAGCCACCAGCCCCTCTTTACAGAGCTCTCAAAGAGGACAGATTAAGGCCCAGCAGGACCCAAATGGAATGAGGCTGGAGATCAGGAAATCAATCCCATGGGGCAGCAGAAGGATAAGAAGCAAGTGTCGGCCTGGTCAGTTGAGATGAAAGGAGAAGAGGCAAGTTTGGCAGAGATCTCATACAAGCTGTACTTTCCCTGGTACTCACCCATGTCCAACTTCTCGCACAGAGAACCCAGTCCCTGCAACACAGCCAGCTGCAACTTGAAGGCAAGCGTGTGGTGGTACACAGGCCCGGCTCTGGCACTTGCTGGGGCTTGGCTGAGGAGGGAACTGATCAGCTTAGGCAGGACGTCTTTGGAGAACCTCTGCCTCAGGAAGTCCCCACATTTTTGAGCCAGAGTACACAGCACCTAGTGGAGAAACGTCAGTTACTGGAGGATAAGTGCACAAACAGGTCTGGGAGGAGCTCAGCAATCCTCACCGGCTCGGGGGACAAGGTATTCATTTGCCCTTGGTAATTTCTTTTGCAGTTGAGAGCAACGTGATCACACCTATCACAGCTTCGCATAAGAGCAGAAGGCGAATGCTTGATGGAGAGGCCAGGTGACCTGCTCCCTGCTCTTCAGTTTCATGCGGCTAACATCCTGGGACTGCCCTTCTCTCATTAGCACAGTAAAGGTAGGAGTAGCTTATGAAGTCTTCGTGAGAATTGCTGGAGAAGCCTCTGATGGAACATGCCATTAAAGTATAAATCACCTCTGTGGTGGAAACAGTCCATCTTCACAAGCACGCCAGAGAACAGGAAGGCCAAGTGGCTACAGCATAGGATACCCAGCATTATCAGTGTGTGCCCAGGCTAAAAACCAAACTGGCCTAGAGAATGGCCTTAAGTACGTGTAAAAACGAAGCGGGGACCCATGGCGCCAACCCACATGGCCAGAACACAGTCCTCTCTTGGAACTTCACTAAGCTCATAGTCTTAGTGTGCAGGACTGAGATGATGGTTACGTTGTATTTGGCTTACACCGATACTACACTTCGTGTTCTGAGATTTCGGAAGGAAGACACTCCTGGCAGATTTCTTGTAACAAACCCCAATCTCAGTGCTAACTGTAATGATCCCTTGAACTTTTCAAGATTTAATTAGTTTTTGTGTAGCAATCTCTCCCTTCTTTTATGGTAGGCACATGTGAGGTATGGCTACTCCAAAATTCTAGTGTATGGCTTCTTGAATTTGAGAAATCAAAACTCTCCTTTTATTCACACTGACGCACTGAAGGATTCTAAAATGAATCTCATTTTGTACAGCAGAGGAAGCCCTGTGAAACCCTGGGGCTGGCAACCTCTGGAAACATGCTTTATTGTCCAGCTTGTGAGTCAGGAAGAGAATGCAATCAGTTGACGTGGTCAGGAGCTCTTTAATAGCATTATTATGAGGCTAAGTCGTTGCTTAACCTCTCCCCTCCCATGCCGATGCCTCAATCGTGAAACAATCCCTTCTCTTCAGTCTAAAACTTCCAGAGGGGGGTCCTGAGACTGCGGCTCCAGCAAGGGCAAGTTGCACTATATGGTGCCTCTGACAGCTGCTTAGGCTGTCAAAGAACTGTTTTCCTCTTCCCTGCAATAACCGCTAATATTGCTGTTTCCCCCAGGAACAGTGTCAAGGTTTTATCTGTGGACAAGCTGCAGTGGGAGTGGTACAAGCCTACCCACTGCAGGGTGGTGACCCTGTGTTCCCAACCACATTTAAAAGTCATTCCACAAGCTCAATGCTTCTCTCACAGGCCACAGCAATGCCTGAGCCGCTTGCCTTCTAAGCACCAGCTTGAAGGCTGTTGGCAGAGATTCGCTGCTGTACCTTGAAGGCTCTGAGCACTGCCAGAGGGTCATCACTAATCAGCCGGGTGACGAGAGCTGGCCAGACACGATGAGCCATGGGAAGCAGATGGTTTCCGTGAGGATGCAGCACAGTTACAGAGAGCTCCAGCACGTCCAGGACCTGGGCAGGATGGGTAGGGAACAGACTTTCAGCGTGCTGCAGTGCCAGCAGCGCCAGGCATTCAGGTGGATCCCCAGTGTCACAACGAGGAGCCAGCAGAAAGAAAGGTTTTAATACAAAAGGGTACAATTTTACCTCAGCATGAACTGGGATAAGAGAACATGGAGCACGGGCCTGTTCGGAAAGGGACAAGTAGCACAGTGACATTAACTCGTGCTGGGCTACAGATCCAGGCTGGAACCAGGGCGTGATTCCCAGCCTGATCCTGCAGGCTGAGCTGTGCACTAGGACCCTACTGCTCCTGTGGCACGGCAGCAGGATCACCTGGTAGGGCTGGGGCCTCTGCGGTGAGAATCTGGGTTGCGCCTCACTGCCGCATTTTCTGTCTCGCTTTCAGTTCAAAAGGAGGCCACCTTCAAAGGATTTTCATAATTAAAAAAAAACAACCCAGGCTTTTAGCTCTGCTTATCGTCACTCCAGCAACTTCAGAAATGTTCATCAGTCTGTGAACTACAGTCTGAGGAGGGGGGATGGGAGGCCTAGATGGGAGAAAGATGCTTCTGCTTCCTCCACCAAAGGCTGAGGCACAAGACTTGGCTATCATAAGCATCAAGGGAAGGTGCCTGACACGAAGCCAGCCTTAAGATTCTGTTCAGCCTGGCTGTCATTCCTAAACCAGACTACTCCCAGAAAACTGCCCCTTTCTCTCACCAACACTGGGAGGGTCTGTTCTGAATTAGCATATGGCAGCACTAACCTCATTACAGCAGGAAGCCCAACACGCATCGTGCACATGTTGATGAACTACCAGCCCCCTTCATGGGCACCACCTGTCCCCTCAAAGCTGGCGTTTACTAACCTTCAGCCGCACTCGGAGGTTCCCGTCTGACAGCAAGTGGATGCATCTCTCCAGCACATCTTTGGCCAGTTGAGCATGGCTTGGCAGCAGCGTTTCTCCTTCTGTGTCAGAGTTGTTTGGCTCCAGTTTAGCAAGTGGGGGAACCTCATCTGGAAGACAAAATCATTACTGAAGCAATGAAAATGACTTGGGAGTTCTGGGAGGTCATAATACCTACCCACAATTACTCTGCAAATTCCCAAGTGAGGCCTTTGGCATTTTTTAACATATTTAGATGTAGTTAAGCCTATGCTTGATTTCTGTGAATTAAGTGTCAGAATCAGTTAAGAGTGTGGGACTAGGGAAGGTTTTCTTTCTTTACTGGACAATGCAGTTGGTCTGACATTTGCAGTCTGTCCTCACCGTGGACTTATTTCCCATTGATTTTTATTAAAAAGGAAAAGACTGGGTATTTAAAGATGAAGTATTTAAAGGTCAGGATTGCAGCATAGCCCAGTAAAGACTATAAAGTTCCCTATATGAATGTCTGCAGGGCCTGCCAAGGCCAGGTGAGAAGGGAGTGGTGGCATCATTAGCCAGGAGAAAATGGTACAGGGATTCCCAAGGGAGGCTGAAGAAAATGCAGTAGGATCCTGGAAAAAGGAAACTTTGGGCCCTGAACTGAAAGGGCCTGTTATGAGGTAAGGAGAAACACCGTGTGCTTGTGTCTTAGAGCTAGACAAGCCTTGATCTGCAAACAGTTCACTTCCCCCCGCCCCCATGCATAGAATAAAGCAAGAACACCCAGCAGCACCCTACATGAGCTAAGGTCAGCTCAAAGCAGACCTGAGACTGTCAGGAGTGTGCTAGGCTTTAGGCATGGTCCCAAGTCCCCCACCTGACAAAAGGAAACCTCAGAGGTCACTGTCTTTCTCCAAGTTCACAGAATCATGGAATCATTAGTTTGGAAAAGACCTTAAAGATCATCAAGTCCAACTGTCAACCCAACACCACTATGGCCACATACTCTTCTCCAGTCATGCACAGTACTGACCTGTATCCTCATCCCCTGTGTCAGGAAGATTGCCCTCTGCGATCTGCTTCTGTCTGATATAGTCGAGAAAGAATCGCTCCACTTCTTGCCTTGTCAGCACCTGCTGCCCCTGGGATAAAGTCCTGCCCTGCCACTTGGCAGTCTGCCTTTGTTGCTGTTCCTCACCACAGGATGATCCAAACCACTGGACTGCAAAAAAGGAACTGGTATGTCACCCAGCAATCACGATCCCCTCCTCCAAGTCAACAAAGTACCACATTCCTTGAGAGATGAATATGACTCTCCAGTCTCATGGGACTGAACTACAGAATCGGGCACCTGCTGTCACATCACTGTGACCTCCCTGATGGTATGAGAATGTTAAAACCCTGATATAAAAAGGAACACACTCCATGTGTTTCTACAGAACATTTATGGGAGTAGTAAATTCATCCTTTCTCACCCACTACAGGCCATGTTCCTGCAAGTCTGCAGGCCAGACAAACGGAAACGGGTTATAGAGAGGGAAAGCTATTGGCAATCTTTGCTTGAGAACTGGCCCTCCAAGCAAAGCAAAGTTGCCATCACGCTGCAGTACCTCAGCTACTTGAAATCTCCCATGTCAAGTTGAAAAGTCAAAGACAAGTACCCTTAGTTACAGTAAGAATGAATTGTGCAGAGTAAACATCATTTCGATACCTAAAGCTGTCATTACTGAGTGGAGGACCCTGAGGAAAGTGGAAGCCTGGTTGTTGTAAGAGTGATCTAGCGTAGACAGGACATCTTGGATAACATCTTCGACCAGTGGCAGCAAGCTGGCATCTGAATGCTTCAGCATAGTGTCCAGGACCTGGGAAGCATGTGGCTGATGTGCCAGCTGGCGCAAATTCAGGGAAATCCCATTCACCAGATAGTCAGAATTCTCATTAATCAAACACCGCAAGGAGTCATAACCGCAGGCCTCGCATATGTCTACCAGTGTCCCCAGGGCCGTTTCACTGATGAGCAGAGTCTTGTCACCAGCCTTCTCCAACACAGGGTAGAGAGCTGAAAGCAGAAGCAACCGGAACTCCTTCCCAAGGACAGCAGCGAAGCAGCCGACGCCTTCTAGCTGTATGCAGATCTGCCAGATATTGCTGTTCATGGTGCGGGTCGTTACCTGCGGCTCTGGGGGGGACGGAAGGAGAATGCTGCTGCACACGCCTCCTGGATGGGCAGCAAGTCCTGAACATTGCACAGAGTGCTGATGGCTGATTTCTTCTGTATCAATGCTAGTGATCAAATACCAGTTCGCCTGGTCTGTGTATTCATCAAGAATGGACATTATGGACCCTTTGAGATCATCCATGTTCAGTGAAACTTCCCTTTCCTGAAGGACATCTACTCCCATTCCAGCAGCTCCTGCAATCAGCTCATTGAGGGCCATCGCTGCCTGCTTTCGGTACATGCCAGATTCACAGTATAGCCCCATGAAATGATCCACAAGCAAATAGAGGTTCCCGTAGTAGCCAAGAACACGGCAAACCTGCTGAAGGAGTTGGAAAACTTTCTCCTCTGTGAAGAAGCGGAAGTATTTCTTCTGACACCTGCCCTTCTGCACACCATGCTGCAAGAAGCCCGAAGGTCCGCATGTGCTCTCGCAGCCCCAGCGTCTGTCTTCCACAATCTTCACATCCGTCACGTCCAGCTCCATAACTTGCATCAGCGCTTTGGACAGACGGTGGAGGTGGGATACGGAGTTGAGAACAATGTTGATCTTGGGGCCCAGCAGCTTCAGATAGCCAAGCAACAAACTCAAAGTGGAAACCTTGCCCATGTCATCCTGAGAGTTCATCAGGCGAGGAAGAGCTGTGGCAAGGGAATGGAGGTTCTCAGAGAGGACGTCAGCAAGAGCCCTGTTCTGTGCTACGATCCTCTGCTCTGCAATGCTTTGCAGAACCTCGTTACACCTGCTTTGGACTTCGCTGTTTTCATCATTCACCAGCCCAACCAAGGCTTTTAAAAGATGACTGAACGAGTCCACCAGCGACTGACTGCAGTTCCTCAGTAAGTGGTGGACCAGTTCCACCAGCTCCAGTCTCACTTTCCAGTGGGGGTGAACTGAAGAAAATTCAACCATTTTACGCAGAAGGAGAGAGATTTTTTCAGCAGTACTTTTACTCCAGTCAGGTCCTCTATGGACCATTAGTTCTGATATTCTGCTTTGTTCCACTGGCAGCTTTTCTTTATTCTTTGGGATTCTGGCTAGCTGTGCATCAGCCATTACCAAGCCAACAATCAGATAAAAGAGTCTGATGGCAGAAACAGTGGGTTTGTGACCTTGTTTGATGTCTCCAGTAATAACCCGAGACAGTGTAATGGAAATCCCAGGCAGAAAAGAAGCAAACAAATCCCCACATCGCTGTGCCTCGTCTTCACCCAGGCATCGATGCTCCTGGCAGTCACACTGCAGAACTAGGACCTGTAAGCACTTCAAAGCAGAGATCTTAATTTGCTTTGCTTTTTCTTGCTCTGCTAGGCCCAGAAGCAAAGATACAGCAAATCCTAAGAGAGGAAGGGTAGAAGGTTGATAGAGAGACAAGATAACATCCCCATAAGCTGAATGCATCAGGGTGTGGAGTGCCTGGATTACAGCCAGCTTTAACTCCTCTGACAGCGAGACTGGTTTGCTTGAGCCAGAAGGGGGGGAGAGGCACGTACAGAGCTCAGAGAAAAGCTCCTGCAGGAGCTCCTGCTTCTTCACACACGTTGCTGCAAGGATGGAGGAAATGCAGTGCACCACGCTCTGCACCAGGCGCTCCTGCTTGGGCCCCGGTACCTTCAGGGCAAAGCGCAGGGGGAAGAGGACGTACTCCTGCAGCTCCTGCAGGGCCGAGGTGCTGACCGCGGCCAGGTGGGCCTGCAGGCGCGCCACGTTCTCCACGGTCTGTGCCCTCGTCAGCTGCACGCAGACGGGGCGCAGGGCCCCGAAGGCCTCCTGCGGGGTGTCGAAGACGGCCATGCTCAGGCGGCACCGGCTGGGGGGCCACCGGGGGCTGTCACGGCGCAGAGCCGGGCGGCAGCGGCCCACAGCCTGCGCCCCGGTGCGGCCTACATGGGCTCCCACGCGGGGCTGCGCCCGCCGTGCTCGCGGCCGGGCCCGGGCCCGGGCCCGGGGCGGCCCCTGAGGACCGGCGCGCCTACCTGCTCCCGTAGCGGGGCGGCCACGTGCAGGAAGTGACGTTACGAGACCCTGGACTGTCAGCGCGACAAAGCGAATCCACCACAAAGCAGCGGAGGTAGTCCTGCGAGAAAAGTCTCGGATGCGCGCAATACGCATGCGTCTGCCTTGGCGGTTTAGCGGGCTCTGGCGATGCGGCCGCGCATGCGCTGTACTCCCCCCCCTTCCTCCCCGCCTCCCGCGCGAGGTCGGTGCCGGGCGTAGCGGTTCTCTCCTTCTCCCTCCGGCGATCCGTACGATGCTGCCCTTCGACCCGCCGCGGCGGGGTGAGAGGTCGGGCGGCCATCTTGTGGCGGCGGCGGTGGCTTGTCGGTGAGGCTGCGTCGCGCCCTCCCCCACGGGCGGAGCAGGCCTGGCGCGGGCCGGCCCGCCGCCATGTCCTCCTTCTCGGAGTCGGCGCTGGAGAAGAAGCTGTCGGAGCTCAGCAACTCCCAGCAGAGCGTGCAGACGCTCTCGCTGTGGCTCATCCACCACCGCAAACACGCAGGGCCCATCGTCTCTGTCTGGCACCGGGAGCTCCGCAAAGGTACGCGGGGGGATAGCGGGGGGCCGCCCGCGGAGCCGTTCGTGAGGGGGACCGTGGCGAGGGGCCGGTTCTTCCTCATGGCGGTCTCCGAGCTCTGCGAGTCGGCACGCTGAAAACTTTGTAACCGTGAGGGGCGGCGAGTTCGGCTTTAACGGGAGCGTCGGGGGCCTGGGCGCCCTTCTCCTGCTGCTGTGATTGTGGATTAAACTCCGCAGGGAGAATCGCGCACAGGTTCGTGGGGGATGTATACTGGTGCGTGTTGTTACAGGTGGTGTTGAGACGCGTTGGTTAAAACAGTGAAGTCTTGTTTCGGGGGGAGGGTGCTCAGCCACGCTGCTTTGCCGGGCCAGGCAGCTCGGTTGTAAAACAGAGATGTTCTAAGCGTTTTTCCTCTCGGTGTACAAGTTAGCTGTGAAGCGCTTTGTTGGCTGCTTTGCTTTTAACTTTTGGATTTGGATTCATATCTATTACAGAATTGCAGTAAGGGATTAGGAAATAAGCAAAGTAAAAGCGGTTGTCAAGGTCTATAAAAACTGTTTGGTGATATCATCCAGAAGTGTTTTGTGCTTTTTCTCCTTGGGGGTTAACTTAACTAAAGTTAACTTCTGGTAGCTTTTCAAATTGCGTCGTAATGAAGCCAGGGAGACTGCCCGTGTCAGCGCTGATGCCCTGTCCCCAGAGGCAGCTGTGGAACCAGCCACCGTCACCTCTGCTGTCCTGGGTGGCCAGCAGCCTTAGCCCCTTGGAGCAGACGATGGTGATGAAGTCCCAGCTGGAATCTTTCATGTGATTGCTGGTTGTTGCCATTTATAGTATGTTAAGTAAGAATTTTTGGAAGATATGAGTTTGGCCTTCTGAGGAAATAAGTGCTTTTGTTTTCTGTCTCATGTGTGTATTCATGACCACTGCACTCTGGAGAACCACGTCTCCCACCGATTCTTTCTGTAGAAAAATAGAAACTGATGGTGTCAAGATGGGAAAAAGTTATGGAATATGGAAGAAATTTAATGTTGCTTTGGCACAGCACCGTCTGGAAAAATATTTGAGTCTCCACAATAGCTTTCTCCTGCAGTTTCTCTCTGTTCTGAATTAAATGGTTCTATATCAAGTTTTTTTTCCTGAAGTTGATTAATGAAAAATAAGTCTGTTGTTACAGTAACTTGCTGGTAGGTTAGAACAGCCTGTTTTAATCATGTGTTTAAAGTTTATTTCTTACGCAGCTTTCTTCAGAGTTGATGTGTCACTGTGCACAAGAAGTATTAAGCTCATGTTTGGCTTATAAATTAGTTAGAAAAAACCCATGCAGAAGTAAGGGTATCAAGAACTACTTGACTTGAAAGCCTCTGATTTGCCTTGGTAACATGGAAATATTTTGAACTTTGTTTTTTTAGACTAAAGAGCTATAAGCAACTTTGAAAACCATGTTAATGATTCCAGCTGAAAGAAGTGAGGAAATAAATGCAAACTCTCTCTCTTTTTCTTTCCCCTTCTTTTTTTTCCCTTTTCCCAGCAAAATCGAGTAGGAAACTTACTTTCCTATATTTAGCAAACGATGTCATCCAGAACAGTAAGAGGAAAGGTCCTGAATTTACTAGGGAATTCGAATCTGTTCTTGTGGATGCTTTTTCTCATGTTGCCAGGTATGTTGCTGTGTTACGTATTTCTTCAACTTTTCTCTCTAGAGACTTGCATTCTTGTTATACAAAGTTGAATTCGATTGGATTTTGTTGTTCTTTTGTTGGTGTTTTAAGTCTCAGGGATGCTTGTACCCTCTGTCTAGTAGAGATTGGATTCTGACTACTTTGTGGCTAGGAACTGTTTAGTGTTAATATTTCTTTTCGGGGAAACTTGTTTGTATGTGAATCAGCCCCTTATAGCTTTACACATTTGATCTCTGCATGCAACTCCTATGTACTTTATTTTATTTGTTACTAAAAGATCTTGCGGATCTGTTCGTAGGTAGTGAAATTGAATAGCTGCATGTGTTGTTATATAGGTTATTATGTGGCTTTAATAAAGCCATATAACGAATGGCTCTTCCCCATTGTCAGAAGACTTTAAAAGAGCTGATATTTTGTGTCACCGGATTCTTGTCAGTCTTCTGGTTTGAGCATGGTTTCTTTTTTGCATTGCTTGTTTTAACGGTTATCTGATCATTAGTCTCCTTGCTAGAGGAAGAAAGAATTTTATACATAAAAGGGAAGTAGTGATGCAGCTACTATCCTATCAAAAATGGACTATCATTTAGTTAAGTTTTTCTCTAAATAGCATAATTCCTGTTATCTCAACTAAGCAGCTCTAATGTTCTGTGTGTTTAGTGGTATGCTGTTCTGGATGGCTGTCTAACTTTCAGTGCGCTGTATGAGTACATTTAAGTGCCTAATGATCCAAACAACCTGCTTTTTAATTGGGATGTTATTGACTGAAACAACTGTTTAAAGTTAATACTCTGAATTGTAAACATGTCAACTTTGGGGATATTTTATAGCTCTTCTTGCAAATTCTGAATGGTAGCAAGTTTCTTCCTTCAAAACTTTTCCTGCTTTGACTTTGGGGTGGGAATGTGGGGCACTTTCAGGCAATCTTTGGTCCCAATAAAAGGGGAAAATTGGCCACAAATGTGTTTTGCACAGTTTGTCTTGGACAATGAGATTTTCTCTAAATATGCAAATATTGCAATGAATGCAGCTGCTAGTTTGGAAGATGCTCTCTTAAAACATACGGAATATTTTACCACTGAACTCTAATTATTTTCTAATCCTTGAACAGAGAAGCAGATGAGGGCTGCAAAAAGCCTTTGGAACGACTGCTTAACATCTGGCAAGAAAGGAGTGTTTATGGTAGTGAGTTCATACAGCAATTGAAACTTTCTATGGAAGACTCCAATAGCCCCCAAACTAAAGGTAAGTGTGTATTGCTTTTGTTGCGTGCTTTACTTTGTTTTTTAAATTGGTATATGTTTCACAGAAAGTGCTGTGAGGACTTGAGCTCTGGGCTCCTGTAGTTGGGTTGTTGCCAGAGCTGGTGATGGAGATTCTTCAGGATTGCCTTGAGAGAAGTATGATTTTCGTTAAACTCGCAGTTCCAGTTTGAAAGCGTGTTGCCTTGTGACTCGTTGCTGGCAGTAAGCTAAACTTAAGGTAATTTCTGCTTCTGCTCACGCAGACAGAATACTCCAGGGCTGCCTTTTGATGTGAAGACAAGTCAGTAGAGTGCAGGGAACTGTTGCATTCACCTTGAGAGTTAAAATGATCCCACTCTACATCTCTGAGTGATCAGCTGGGCTATTATAATGGCTTATTCAATATTGTTAGTGCTTTCATTCTTGTATTAATTTTTTTATTTTGCATAGTTACTATATTTTATTATGATTTTTAATAATTGAAGGTTGGAATATATGCCCAGAAGCTTGTCTGGTCTCTTTTTTTTCTTATTCCAGATGATGTCATTTGGGGAAAACAGTAACTTTGCATCATTTAACATTGTTAGAACATCACAGTTATAACCTTATTATTGCATGAGACAGATGTGAGAAACTGAGCATAAGCTTCTGCGTTTACTGTGCTTTTATACTGCTTTGGCGATACTGCCTATTCTTCTATAGCATCTGAAAATACTGGTAGTACTGTAATGAAAAGAGGGGAGCAGTAGGATGTCTAACCTATGGAAGATGAGGGTCATTAAAAATCCAGAGTGTTCCAGTCAGGGGAATATTTGTCCACTTAGCAGCTGCAGGAAGTGTCGGTGTCTTCAAATCAGCTAAAATCACATTGCTGCTTTGACCAAATGTTGCTCTGTTCCCCACAAAGGTGCGCTACTTTGTGAGAGAGTTGGCTTAGTCATTAGTAGAGTGCTCTTATGTCATTCTGAAGTGGTGAAAACAAGCAAGATATGCCTACTGGAGTTGTTAATTAATACAGAAGTAATATGCAGACATGAGCATTAATATGAGACACGCATGTGAAGACATAATGTCTATGGCTGTAGCTTTGTGTTTTTTCACATGCTTCTTCAGGCAAAATTACTGGATGGGTGCTTTAGCAGCTTACAACAGAGATCTTCCAATTTACTGTAATTTAAGTATGACATTCAGAAGATACTGTCATTTTTCCTCAAATGCTGGGAGACCAACTGACCTGACCGAAGGGGTTGTCTCTTCTGTATCAGGACAGAGGGAGTCTCTGCTCTGAGTGATGGAAGAGGGGAAGGGTGGAAGGTGTACGGCCTCTACATGAAATAGCTAGTGTTGGGGTTTTTCTGTTATCTGGGTGCAATGCATAAGACACCTGTTTGTCACGAAAGGACAGAGTTTACATGCCTGAATCCCTGTTGAGCTGATTAACTGTGGATTTGAAACTGTTAGTTTAAGGTACCTAGAAAAGTGTTTTACAAGTGTTCAACTTTTAATCTAAACAATGATACTGTGTGTGCAGAAACACAGCAGTGATTTCCTGGGGAATTGGCAACCAATTGTTTCTTGGTGTGGTCCTTCCTGTGGCTGGTGGTATCAATCAACCCTGGTCTGTTATCTTCTCAACTTGAAAATGGTTACAAAATCAATGCCTTTCTAAGTGTAACAGACCTTTGTCTGCGGGGGAAACAGAATGAAGAAATACAAACATTTCAAGAACTGTTGTGTGCACATCTTTACTTGGCGAGAAACTTATTTTTTGTCTGGGTAATTGGAGATATTAATGAAGTATCTTTTATTTGAGAGAACAGTTCAGGACTTATCACGAGTGTGAATATTGCTGCCTTCTTGTCAATTCATTGTAAAAAAAGAAATTGAGAATTTTAAACTTGGAGAAAAAGAAATTTTAAAAACTCAGCAGACTTCTGAGTTTTTCTCCTTGTTTTGACTGGCTTGTTTTCAAATTAGCTTCTTAATGGTAAGAGCTAGTTTCACATGGGATTTTTATGGATTTCTAAGGTAAATTGGTGTTTGTCCAGTTTCTGGTGGGCAATTATCTATGTTGCAGAAGGCTTTGTTGTAGCTATTCTATTCTGTTTTCAAACCGGTGAACATAAGCAAGATGGACAATAAAGTATCACATTTTACAGGTACAAAATTTATCCATAAATGTGGCAAACCATAGTACACTGCTCCTCCAAAACCATTCTGACGTCCTGGTTTTGTGTACACCCAAGGTAGACACAGCTGAGAAATAGGTAATATTACTATCTGTAGATTGGTGCAAGGCTGCGATGTTAAAACAAAATTTTGAAGCTTCTGAAGAGTATCTGATGCTGTGAATAATGACTATTCTTTTCTTCAGACTAAAGTATAGTAACAAGTCTATGCAGGTAGTTTTCTATGGCTTTTTCATATTGCAGTGTCTTAAATTCCTGGGCTGATTGGTGCTGCTTTCTGAGCAGGATGGCTCTGCTTGGCTTGCAGAGCGCCACTTACACTTAGAGTTGTGAAACTTGCCAAAATAAAGCAGAGTCCTGTATCAGTGAAGAAAGACATCTTTAAAGCTTATTGGTGCACGTTTCAATGGTACAGCTTATTTCTTGTTTCATTAGTAGCAAGGCCTTGGGTAAATCTATAGCAAGTCTGTTGGTGACACATGCCAAGTTCCCACCATGGAATGGAGTTCATTGCACAAATAATGAAGCTTTTCCTTCAGAGAGGCAGAGGGGAAAGAGCACTATCCCTTTCTAAGCAGTATATTCCCTGGTTTTGACTTTTTCAGTGGTGCAGCTTACTATTGTATTCTAGTCTTTTGGGTTCCTTAAGGAAATATGATATACATGGAAATGAGCTTTTGAATATTGTTATCTTATAGTTTTAACTCTAAATGTATTCATTAAGCTTGCGTTTGCTTTCTGATTACTCTCGCTTAGAATGTTTCTTTTTACATGCAATAGGGAAGAGAAGGACCACCCATTTATCTTAAAGCCTGGGAAAACTAGGTCTGTAGAAGTTTGATGTAAAATCCTTTAGGTAATATAACCTATATAGCTGACACATTTTCTTTTCATTGTCTTTGTAATAAGCAGTGAAGGAAGTCCTTGAATGTGCTCTGATGTAGGAGTGTCACACTATAAGACAGAACTGAACTGCTACCCATATGCACTGGTGATTATTGCCAGTTCTGGCACAGGAAGTCAGTCTCATATTAAAATATGGAGAAAAATGCCAGAGAGGAGAGCAGGCAGGGATGTTTCTAAGAATAACTGAAATAAAAGCACCTGGGGACAGCACTAGGTATAATTTTGGAGCAGAACAACTCCAGTTATGCTTGACCTAGGAGAGGCTACCAACAAATGTATGTTGTAATGTACTTAATCATGAGTAATCTACCCCCAAAGAAACAAAAGGTTAGAACAGTTGGAGGGTACACTGGACCATTAGGTTTCTCTTATTTTGTTCTTCTGTGTCCTCCAGTGTTCTGTGATGGTCTTCTGTTTTCTTTAGGAAAGCTGTCTATTTGTTGTTGTATCCAATCACTTTCCAAAAGTGTCTTTCATTTAAGTTTACTTGGATCTTTCGCAAGTTACTAAATCCCTGGTGCTTGGAACCTAAAGCCTACAGAAGTTTAGTTCTAGTTATAGTTTTGGGAGGCTTATTTTTTGTTAATGCTGGGTGAGGATGATAGCCCTACCAACACATAAAAACCCACCTAAATTCAGCTGGTCTACCTTTCAAGTAAACAGTTACCTATAGAATTTCAGAAGTAGAAACTCCTGTTTTACAGGTTTGCCTGTTATTCTACAACTACAGTATCTATTAAATGGCATTTCCTTGCATCTTTACCCGAAGACAGAGGTTTCTGCTCATGCAGCTTGCCTCATAACTGTATGCCTAAGGTATACAGAAAAGGCACATGAGGTAGCTGTGCCAAGACTGATAAACCCTCATGTGAATTAAGGACTATTTGTTTATTGTGGTTTTTTTTTTTTTAACTGAACCCTTTGCGTAGCTACCTCCAGTGAAAGGCATTATGTACATGCGGAGTTCCTTACCATGTGGTGTGGCTGCTTTTTGAATGAGGAGATGAAAGTAACCAAGTCCTCATGAGAGACGTTAATAATTTTATATTGCCCTGCGATTAAAAAAAAAAAGTTCCAAGAAAACACTGTTTTTAACAGAGCAAAGTTTTAAACTCCTAGTTATCCTTTTGGATGTGTGTATACGGATTCCACAGCTGGATTCTCTTTACTGTGCACGTGAGCCTGGAGTCAAATCAAATAAGCCTGCTTACCTCTAAAACCAGTGGTCAAGAGATGAGAACAAAAAGGTGAACGCCCAAGATGGGTAAATCTCTCGTGTTGCCAGCTTACAGGAAAAACTCATACTTTGTCACTAAGGTCTTTGGAAGCTTCCTTAAGCCACTGGAGATGGTTTGAAGACTGAAAAGTTGGTGCAGAAATACCTTTACAACTGTCTCTGGGCAGTGCAACAGCAAGATAACGACAACCTGGAGTTTCACTGTAAAGCTGTTACAACAGCAATTGACTGTCATTTTGGACAAATGAAGTGCTTTACTCTTTGAAGGCTTTTAGGGAGTAGTTCAATTTCTGAACTGTGAAGACGACGCCAACAAAGCAGGAAAGCTGACTTCATCCCTAGTGTAGTGGCTTCGCTGTCATCTGTATATCCGTGTCAAGAATGGGCTCTTGATTTTCCTGGAAGAAGCTGTCCATATTCTATAACGATATCTTGATTGTTTCAGGAGATGTGTGTTACATACCGTTGTTGAATTCTGATCAGTTTTAGACACTCTTAATGCTTTCTTTCCTCCCCTTTGTTGAATTTCACAAGCTTTTTCAGAAGTGTAGACTGCAATGGCTAAACTACTTCTAGCTAGCAGATATTGAAAGCTACCCAGGCAGGGTGTGTTATAATTTATGCCTTGCTTCCTGCACTTTCAGGGGTCCTATTCCACCATATGCTCTTGAGTTTGAAAATAAGTGTGGGGTTTGTTTTCTATTTTGATGAAAGGGAGATGGTGTTTCTAGGATTATTCAATGAGGTCTTCTGCTGCCCCTGTTTACCAGTGCCAGGGGAAGAAGTGCAACAGTCCACACTTATGTCATGCTACTCGTGCTCAGAATGCTACTTCAAAGCTGACTGCTTTGTGCTCCTTTCTCTACTGGCCACTTTGTCCCATCAGCTGCCATTCATATGCTTGGGGAGTGGCCTCTCTCCAGGTAGGCCAGCTAGTGACTGGTGCTTAGGACTGCAGATGTTCATATCTTCTTCAAGATTTGAAGAAGATGTGAACCAGTCATTTGGTCTTGTTCAGTTGGAAAATTCAATGAATTCTGAATCCTTTATGTTAGAGTATTAAGCAAGCATAATACTGTGTCTTGTGGTAGAACAGTTGGCCACACAGCAGGAATAGCTCTTCAGCAATTTGAATCCCAGTTCTCATTTTTGTTTTCATTTGTGTGCGCGCTGTGGTCGTGCATTCTTCTATTGATTATCTTGTGTTTATCCTTTGTTGGTTAATTACTTTATGATAAGTACACCCAAGTGATAAATATTGATGGCACATTGTATTGGGCCATGTAACTTTAAATGCTCTCTTTGGCCATTTTGTCATCTGCACAACTTCTGTTCAACTCAACTTGTGTCTTTGGCAGACCTCGATGGACAGCAGCCATTTTTTCTTGTTGATCTGGTATCTTGCTTGTCAGTCAGATTTTCAAGCACTCTTACATCAAGTGTATATATACAATACTTAAAGTACCTTTTTCTAGCCTAGATAGCTTTGCTCTAGCATGCAGCAAAAATTCATTTGGTTTAGGGTAACTATGTTTTCTGTGCTTCTTTGCCTTTGAGTAAATCTGTTCTCTAAGAGATGCATTCACATCTACCTCATGAAGGTCGTTCAGCTTTTTCCGCGCAAGAGCAGAATGTACGGCATCTCTGACTTTCTCTCCATTAAAATAAAGTTTTTTCAGATGTATATCCCACCTGACAAGGCAGGCAAAATTCTGCATTTGAGGACAGACCTTTCAGTTTGCTTTCTCCTTAGAGTTGGGCAGACTGATTTCATTATAAATCAAGAGTGATCTTGGATTTTCCTGTGAATCAAAGTAGATACAGACTCTTTCCCTTGAGCTGCATGGTTATCTCAGTAAGACTTGATTCCACTGAAGAGATGTTCTTGAGACTCTGTCGAAAGCTTTCTTACAAATTACCCTGGCTCTTATTAATATTGGTGGCAAGTCTGAAGAATGATCTGTCTTCTTCTGAGGGTTCTGTAACTGGATCAAAGGCTGCATTAAGACTTCGGACCATTAAGTAAACTGTCTCTTCCCTTTCAAGCTAATGTATGTTATGCTAAGGTTCATTCAACCAACACTGTCTTCCTTTATGAAATCCTTATCTCTGAAGTGTTACCTGCTTGGAGATTTGGTTCATGCTCTGCCCATTGCTGTTTTTCCTGTCACGTCTTAGAGGTTTAGTTTCACAGAGCTGTCCTGAAGTCTTTATCTTGATGGAAGATTGGAAGGTTGAATAACCGTCAGTTTAGTTGATTATGGGACAACAGTGAGCACATACTTGGTGCAAAAGATAACTTCTTCTGTCCATATATATCTTAGCATCCATGCTTCATTTCTACTGGTAGAAATCCTCACTTGCATATATGGTACTAACCAGAGAATCTGAGCAGGGTTGAAACCTGCCATTTATTGACAAATAGGACATTTACTTGCCTTTCCTACTTTCAGTGTAGGAGGCACAAATATGTATACAATGCACACGGCTGATATGAAGACTGTATCCTTGGACTTGCATGTACAGAGATGTACATGTGGGAGAAATCAACTTTTATTGCTGTTTTGCATTTGAGTGTTTGGAATATGATGCCAACGTTAGAGTTCAGCTGTGACCCTCCTTCTCTTTAGAGACCCTAGCTGTCAGAGCATCTGGTACAATTTTTTTTGAAGTAGAGATAGTTAAGGTGGGCAGATCTGACATCCAAATGAGTTGCTTATATGTGTCTTTAGTTGCAGAGGAGAAGAAGTCTTTAAAGCGGACTTTTCAACAAATACAAGAGGAGGAAGATGATGATTACCCTGGGAGCTATTCACCCCAAGACCCTAGTGCTGGGCCACTGCTGGTATGTAGGACGGGTTGCAAGTGGGAGAAGTTTGGGAAGCCACCTCCTGTGTGGTACAGCCACAAGGTGGAGCTGCCAACAAGTAAAATGCTTTTAATGGCGGGATTCAGTTGAGGGTTGAGAAGTCCATGTGAAATGGAACAGATTCTCTTTTCATGTTGAAATACTGCCACTTCTGAGTGGTTTCAGGTAGCGGCAACCAAGGTCTGAGTAGTACTACCAGTAAAGAATTTTAAAGGACTGCTAGAAGAACAGACCATATTTTAAATTCTTTTTGAGATCAAGTGTGTAATCTCTCAAACCCAAAGTTGTAACAGTTAAAACTTTTTTTTTTTTTTTAGGATATCTCTTTCCATGAGCTGTTAAAAAGATCAACCTTTGATAGATTTGTATGGAGTTGGTTAGTAAAACCAGTTCTGAAGACTTTGTTTTGAGGCTGACACATTAGTGGTATGAAAATAGTAGGAATAAAATAGAGGATTATCCTGACCAGTTGAGGCTACAAAATGAACGTATGTTAAACCACCGTCTATTTGAAAAGGATAAAAAAATATACCATCCATCTGGCACACTGTAAACATTGAAAAATAAAAATAAATAACAGTTGCCAAGGAAATAAGTGAGATTTTTTTTGTTGTTGCTTTTGCCTCCAGATGCCTTGCAGCTTATGGTTTCTCTTGATGGTAAACATTGTGTTTGTTACTGTTGGAAATCATTAGCAGTTTGCAAAGAAAGTAGTAAATGGACTACTTCTTTCAGATTAAAAAATATTTATTTAAAAATTTTCAGTGGTTTTATTAGTTTTCTAATTGAAACTAATTGAAATGTAGTTTAAACATCAGTGGTGGTGTTTACAGGGCTAGTGTTCCTGCTCTTTCTCGTTTTGTTTTACTTTTTTGAGCAGGAAGGAAATACGGTATGTCGGGGAGGTCTTCTTAAGGCTGTCCTCATCCGCATCCTTTGTAAGCTAGAATACATTTTGAGTGTATTCGTTTAAACTGACACATTTTTCCTCAATGCACTAAAGCCTGCTGAGAGATGAAGTCGAGGGGATACAGTGGAGTCCAGTTTAATTGCAGTTTGCAATGTGCTTCCAAAGAGCCAGTTGAATTAAGTGTGGATAGCAGTAGCTTGGCAAAATTGGGACAGTATAAAGTTTGCTTTGACAGGGGCAGCTTTCATTGTTATCAAATTTTATGGTAGGTAACCAGTTACAAAATTCTAAGTCTTACAATGATGGAAATTTGACAGTTTTGTTTGGACTGATACATGTTTGATTTGGAGTTTGTGGAGGGTTTTTTGGGGTTTTTTTTTGTATGTCAGAATGCACCTCTGGAATAGAACAAAGGTGCACATACAGTCCTGCTAGTTTAAGAGAAAGTGTCAGGGATGCTCAGCTAAAAGATAGAGTTCCAGCTCGATGCAACACAAAGGGCTGATGGCTGTTTCTCAAAATAGTGTGGTCATGTACTTTTCAGCTTTGTCTTAAATGATCAGTTCTCTTAATTGGAATGACAAGTTTTCCACTGCAGTCTTGAAAGAGGTGATCCTACTGTAATTATGCCTAAGCCCCTAAACACTAAAATATATTGTAAACTTAGTGAATACTCCTGGTGTTATGAAACAACAGTTTAAAAATTACTTGAAGAAAATATTTAAAAGTGATTGCTTTCAAAGGTGGCAGTGACCTCGGATGCAGTGGCCACATCCCCAGGAAATGGCATGAAAGTTACCTGCTTTTAATGTTGGCTAACTTGTCTTATAGACCGAGGATTTGATCAAAGCCCTACAAGACCTGGAAAATGCAGCATCAGGAGATGCAACAGTGCGGCAAAAAATTGCCTCCCTGCCTCAGGAAGTTCAAGATGTTTCATTACTGGAGAAAATTACAGGTATGAGACTGGAAGATGAACGAACGTGTGTCCAAAGAGTAACTTAGAAATCAAAGGGGTGTTTCCTTTAAATAATCACAATGTATGGCGGAGTGAATTCCTGCTTTTGTGTCCTTGTTCTGTAGCTCTTGGGTAGTTAGTAGATAGCAATACTGTGAAGTAAATTGAAGACAAAACTTACCTAGCTTCTTCCTTTTTCTTGGCTTGGACAAAGGCTTTTGTACTTGGAGAGCATCAACAGCATTTTGCAAGAATGTAAAGTAAATGGGGCCAGAGTTCTCAAATGGATGTGTTTGTGAACACCTTGACTGTTAGATATTTTTGAGTATTATCAAACTGTGCTGAGTACACACATACTCCTTGATTGCTACGGAAAAGGAAACTCGTTACCCCCATTAGTCTGTCAGTCTTTGTTTAAACAGACTTTTGCAATTGTATTTGAAAAGTAATCTTAACAGAAGCATTTAAAGGTTGAACTGATTTGATTCTTGTTAAGTAATTTTAATTTAGAACCCATTATGAACTGATGCTTACTCAGTCTTTTCTAATATACTCTTACAGTGTCGAACTGTGAAGACTAACGTGCAATTCATATGCTTGCTTGTATTGATACATTAGGAGTTACTCAGAGAAAAGAGGAATTTAGAAGTGCGCACCATGTTGAAATGTGAAAACCACCTGATTTGCTTAACTGAATTCTGAAAGCATAGCCTAAAGTTTTAGTTTAATTAACCTGTTTATAGAGGCTAACTTCATAGATTTATTTCCCCCCAGTCATTGACATCTCTGAAGGGATAAAATGCAGTCAATCATGTCAGTGTCCAAAAAACACCATTCTTGGGTTGTTAGTCCTGCCTATTTCCTTTACATCCCCTGTGATAAGAACTCTTACTTTCCTGTCAAGCCAGAAGTCTGTTTATGAATGAGATGTTATTGTGCATGTGGCTGATGAATTGTAGCCCTTCTGTCAAAGATAGGTTTTAAACTTTGTCCTCTAAATTACCCAACACTTTTGCATGTAGACAAAGAGGCAGCTGAACGTCTTTCGAAGACCGTGGACGAAGCATGCCTGTTACTAGCAGAGTACAATGGCCGGCTGGCAGCAGAGCTGGAGGACCGGCGCCAGCTGGCACGCATGCTCATCGAGTACACCCAGAATCAGAAGGATGTATTGACAGAGAAGGAGAAGAAGCTAGAAGTGAGTACTGATTACACCAGTGCCGGCAAACTGATTGTCTCACCAAACGCTCCCACTTGACTCCTAATCTGTGTGTTTTTCTCAAGGGAGATGATTCTAGGTGTTATCTTTACATTTGGAGTAAAACAGGGGTAAGACAGCAGTGTAAAAAGTCAGGAAATCTGTTCTGATGTTCAGTCTAGTATGTTTTAATACATGTGGGTGTGAAAAGCCCAGAACTCAATGCTTTTTAAAGAAAAATAGGCTCACCTAACAAAGTTTCTTCAGACTTACTCTGTTTTTTAATGAAATCCCCATTTCCAAACAGTCAACCTCCCTTTGCCATTAGCTGGGGTTTTTTTATCGGTTGTGTTTTTGTTACTCTCTTCCTTATGGTTGGATGCTCCTCACCTGCCTTCCCAGCCCCTACTTGATAAGGAGATGCAGTTTAAACAAGATCTTCCGGTATCCATCCTTTTACAGCCACTCGTACCTACAGCTTCTGTGCTGCAGTATAAATTGGGCTGATACGGAAAGATGATGACTTGCGTTTGCTGCCATAGCTCCCTTGAACAAGGAAGGCAGGACACTGTAAAATGAGACTACACTGACTGGACCTGAGCACCCGCTGCACGTCCTAGAGCAAGTGCAGGGGCTGCAGCAGTCAGCCATTTATCTGAAATGTTCTTTCTCAGTGGAAGTTCTTTCAGCACCACATCTTGGGACTAGTGTGGAAGTTCAATTAATGACTGTGGTTGTATGTCACTGCCATCTGTGAAACTGCCCCTTGGCGGCACATTAAGGGCTTCCTCTACACTGTCGGCTGTTGGTTATTATGAACAGCTGTGGCTGGGTGGGACGTGAGTTGCTGTAGAGGACAAAATCTTCTGGAAGGAGACTGTGCTGTAGCAGTTGCGGGCTCTGTTTACTGCCATGACAAAGCTAATCCTCTGACAGCTAGGCAGCATTGTTCCGAGGTAAATTTCATTTTGAATGTTTTCTTTGTCATGTGTGTTTATACTAGAGTTTCTCAATGTCTTGTGACTCTGAACATGTTGCTTTTCCAGAGGCACATTTTTTCCAGATCAGCCAGATAAGTGCTGATACTGCATTTGGAATTAGAGTGGATAGTTAATAATTCTGTAAGCTTGTTTAGCTTGAATTTCTTCAAGCATAACATCTGTCTTACGACTGAGTCATTAAAAGGTGCTTTCAGACATGGATATGAGAGATGCCATAAAACCAAATCCTGTTTAGCACCTAATTTATTTGCTAAATACTAGTGGAAATCTTGGGGCAGGGTTTGGTTTTTTTTTTCCCTTGCTGAAAGAAGGACACCTGTCTAGTAGAAACGTATATATGTGTATGTATACATAAAAATATAGAAAAGATACATATGGCTGTTTACTTTTTTAAAAAAGGCAAGAAATAGGTATCAAAATGCTGCACAGCAATACTTTAAAAAGCCCAGAACAATCCATAAATTTGAGTCAGTTTGAGACTGAAATTAAGACATTCACAACGACAACATTAAATTAAAGTTTCTAATACACTATCTGAAATGTTGTAACAATTATGTTGTTTTTTTTCTTTTGGAAAATATCCTTTTGGTAAGGAATGTTACTTGAAAGTTGTAACTCTGGCAGAGGCAGAAATGTAATCCTGAATATTAAGTGGTTCACTGGCTGAGCTACTTTGTTGATAGGAGTAATCCTGTCGATGGCAAACAGGACAGGCTGCTTGCCTGCTGTTAAGTGTAAACACATTCTTTAATACATTGGAAACTAAAGAATGATCTGATTAACTATCTGTTTAGGCTAGCCTCTTTGTCATTCTGCCAAAACAAGGGGGCCTTAACTGCTGTAGAACTCTAAAATGAGTTGCAGGAAATGCCACTCTTTAATACTTACTCAACATGAAGGCACAAATCATATTCATATCAAATCTCAAATCTTAGCTGCGGGATATTGCCCGATTAAAGCATTCCATTGTTCTTGAGTTGTAGAGGGTTAATAAATAGCGGAAGATGTTGGTTACAGATATGGCAGGCCATATCTGCTCATCAGTTTTGTTTGAGTCTTTGATGTTGTCACAGTAATGTTATTGATAAGCCCAGATTTTACTTTGTAGTGCTAATAAGCATTTTAGTAGAAGGATCTGAAATTCTTGTAGCGATTAAGAATGTATTAAAAACCAAAACATTTACTCAAGCAAAGACTGAAACAAGAAAATAACAAACCAATTTAATTTTACATATCTTTGTGTTGTATGCTTTGCTCTCTTAAGGTATCTTTTCCAGAATCTTTGGTACTGTTGACTGTAAGGTTGGTTTTTCGATGTTTTTTGTGTTTTTTTCCCCTCCTCTTGTGAAGTAAGGTTCCTGACTCTCAGGTGAGATGGCATTTTTAGATAGAAGGTGGATTATTTGCTTCACTATCCTAATCGAGCCAAGGCTGCGGTTGGGGAAAGGGGTTTCAGGTGGTAATATGACTCAGGGCTTTATTTTAAGATATGGAAATGTTTAATTTGGAAATCACTCTGGATATTTCTTGTATTTTATTTACTCACAAAGCAAAGTCTGTCACTATGATAGCAATGAAAGTACATCGTTTGAGAAACAGCTTTTGCAGTCTAAAGAGCTACAGTTGCTTACTAATCCTATTAATATTATCCCTCATGAAACAGCAAATTCTCAAAACATATACGTGATCTCAGTGTATTTATGTCTAGTGGGCTAATGCTCAAAATACTTTGCAATGTTAAAACCCTGTGACACAGGGCTCTTATCAATTGCAGAAAAGCTGTTTAATTAAGGGACAATATGCTGAGAAAGGTGGTCTTGGACAATGAATTACACTTCGACATTGATACAGACTGGCATGAGTAAGGATTGAAGCAGCGTAGTGCTAAGAAGCACTGGTAATTTGCAGGGAGAAAGCTGGCACAGAGCCTGAAGATCATAACATACGGACAAACTCTGCTTTTAGGGTAGCAATTGAAAAAATGGAAAGTGTAATAATTAGGATTACTTTATTGGGGGAGAGACATTTTGATAATTTGATTGTAGTCTAAAAGTGCTTAGGAGAAAAAGGTAGAATTCCTTTGATTCTGGCAATCAGCCGCAGAGCAAAATCAGCTGGACCAAAGCTGGTGTATAACAAGGCATACATTTTTAAGAGTAGATATTCCTTAGGTTAACTTACTGAAAGATATGGTGGATTCTGTTGTTCAACACCTGAACACTGAATTTCTTTTTAAAATGGTGCTTCATCTCAGTCAGAAGTTGTGAGCTTGATACTGCAGCTGCTGTATAATCTTCCATGGCCTGGACTGGATCAGAGGTCAGCCTAGACTTTCATAAGAGTAGGTGTCAGGAAATAAAATCCATTTTCAGACAGGCATAGAAACAAGAACTAGTGTTTCTATAAGAATGACATAAGGTGTCCTCGTATCTCACATGAGTATTTAACTTCCAGTGGAAGTCCTCTGATTTGTGTGATTTTTTTTTTTTTTTTTTTTTTTTTTTTTTGGCCATTGCTGCCCCTGTTAAAATTGCAGAGTACAATTGGCTGGGGAGGGGTTTTGTCCTTCAGCACCTGAGTCTCCCCCGTTCAAGGGGAAGGATTGTCTTTTGAAGTCAGTGTACTCTTCCTGAATGCGTGGCAGGCAAGTAGAAAAAATCCAAGGAATCGGTTTGTGTAAAACTGAAATGTAGAGAGGAGATATCCGGGAGAACATTTCCATGTTGGTGTGCCAGGTGACTGTAAAATGGAATCAACTAAATAGATGGGACTAGAAGCACTAGATGTGAAAGTAGCGGCAGAAAATGGCAAATCATGTGGAAGCTTTATGGGTGTCTGAAATAACTACTGACAATAGAAGATTTGGAGTAAGTGAAGGAATGGTTATTTTAATCTAATGGGGAGAAGAGGCAAAAATAAATAGATGAGAATGTGCATTCAGAATTTTTGCTTTGAGTTGCAGTGATACTGAGTTCATCCCCATGCCCTCCAAGTATCTTCTGTTCCTGCATTTGTAAAAGGTGGTGTGAGGAACATACTATAGTATATGCAGTATGTATATACAGTACAGTGTGTATGTGGGGGTATGTGTGTATACATACAAATATGTGTGTGTGTATGTGTGCATATGTGTATAAATATAAAGAACATACTCTATTTGAGTTTAGGGGAAATTTTCTGATTGTTGACTGCACCTGAAAAATTGTGACTGAGAATCCTGCTGAGAGCTGTAGGGTTTTTTAGATGTTGGTGGTTTTTAATATTCATGGCTTCAAGGCACCTTTAATAAGGTGTGAAAGCTGTGGCCGTATAAATTTGCAAACACTCTTTGATAATGCATCTCTGAAGAATGAAGTACAATCTCAACTTGAGGTTTTCTGGACTGCCCGGCACTACACATTTTCTTGAAATACGATTTAGTTCAGCGGGTTAATATGCAATTTATTGCTGTGTTGCTTCCACTGCTTAGGTTTTGTTGCATGTCACTGTTGGTGTGCCTTTGTGGCTGCTGCTTTCCTCACAGACAAGAATTCTTGGGTTGTGGTATATTCATTTCAGTGATTTAGGCAGGGAACCAGAGATGGGGTTTTAGTTTTTCAGCCAGGAAACAAAAATGTTCATATTTTACATGCATGCGAGTAGCAGGAGATAGCTGTGGGCACCAGGCAGCGCAGGGAGGTCTCCTGCTCTCCGCCCTGGGCAGGGCAAGAAGATCCTGAACAGCAGCACCCGGGCAAAGAGCGTCATGCTCAGGTCTATGAAATTGAACTGCTGATTAACGTGGCAAGAAGTGACTAACGGTACATCAGTATTTCCAGCTGTGAGCCAGTCGTGCCTTTGGGTGTGGGACAAGAACGAAGGCTGTGTCATAGCGATATAATAAACTAACACTGCGGTGAATCTGGTTTTCTTGTATGGTGTATGGCTCGAGGCAACAGCTGCGTTTCTTTGTACAATGAAAAGATATAATTTCTTCACTTTGTAGGTACTTGTAGGCATTCATAATTACAGTAGTACTGCAAATGAAAGCATATAAAAAGTAAAAACAAAAAAAAATCCAGTATTAATATATAATGTTTTTATGCATTTTACTGAAGTGAACCAGTATGTAACTACACTTGCTTAGCAATGAAAAGCATTAGGATGCTTGAAGAGAGGTTAATAAGTACCTGTTTGCGTGTGCCCTAAATGTTGAATTTTTGTCGTGACCATGATTTGCGCCCTCCCAATGTTTATCACGGGAAGGATATGTTGCAAATGAAGCCAGTTTTCATGGCTGTTGTACACTGGCAGCCTGGGCCAATTCTGAGAGAGCTTTTAAAGGTTGCAAAGGCCAGTAGATGGGGAGGAGGCATGCCCAGAGCTGGGGAAGCGCTCTGCTAAGGTCTCTGTTGCCCACTCTTCTATTGGACAACTTAAAGCTGTCCTCAGCAAAGAGGAGAGCGGGGAGGCAAGTTATGGTTTCAGAGCATGTAATTGTTCCAAGAGCAGAAATACCATCTCTGGTGAAGCGTAATGAATGATGCCGCAAAAGAAAGAAGCCTTGTCAAATTTAAAAGAGCAAGACTGAACAAATTTAAGGTATGAAAATGAACTGTAGCTCTGTAAGGAAATATATCCTTCAAGCTCTGCTTTCTGGACTGCGTATTTCAGATGTGTTGTATAAAAAACCTCAGGTTTGTTGGTTTAGTGCTGCTGCAAAATAAGGAAAACTGGCTTCACCACTAGCATTTGTTTCCCCTTTACTTTTGAGGTGGGTTCTGCTGCACCAAACTTGTGAAATGGAAGACGTTTCCCTCTGTTATCTGACTTCTCGCAGGGGCAAACTGACTGTGTGGCTGTTAAGAACCCCTCAGGGCATTTGCCGTGCTGACTGTGCTGCTGCTTTGCGTTCTGCCAGGTGCTGGAGAATGTTCTGTCCCCTTGGCACTAAAACACTCACTCCTGCAGCCAGGATTCCAGGACACAGACGATGTGCTGTGCAGCTGCAGGCATTTCCACACTCTGCAGGTTTGTGGCCGCTTTGCCAAAAGGCCGTTTCAGGGGAGTGCTGGGCTTGTGCTGGCTAGCCTGGCACGGCAGCCTTGCTGCCAGGCTTGGGCAGCTGCCCAACTGCTCAGAGCAGATGCAGGCCTTTTTCAAGGTGGCGTGTGTGTCCTAGTCCAGCAAGTGTCCAGACAAATTGTTTCAGGGGACTTTGGGTTCTGGATCAGGCCTTAAATGTGTCTAATCTCTCACTTACGTTCAGTTGAATTTGCATGGAAATAAGCAACTTCATGGATAATTCATGTTTTCTTTCTGGTTCTTTTCTCTCTTGAGTTTTTTGTGTGTGTATGTGTATGTTCATCAGCTGCCTTCTTTTAACCAAGACTACTTTTATTTCTAGGACTGTAGGTTTCTTTACGATGCAGATTCATGCCTGTTTTGCAGACAGACTCTTTAAAATTTGCTTTCTACCAGGTTATAAGTGATGTGGAGAAAGCTATTCCCCACCTCTGCCAATTGAACTGTTAGTAATTCTGCTTGGCACACTGACCGATGCTTTACACCGTCACGTGGGGAAGACTGATTTATGCTTACACAGTATGAAATACAGGATAGAATACGGTGTTAAAACTGGGCTCATTCAAACGTGACACTTGAGAGAATGTGGAAGGAGGTGGGTTTGAAGGCAGGAGAAAAGTGCTGGCGCACTTGGTAGGCTTTACATTGGCAAAAGGGAATTTTGAACTGCTTTGAATTCCTCCTCCTGGCAGGAGGTGGAATGACCAGATACGTAGCATGCAAACTGGGCATCTTCTGTATGGAGTCGTTCTTGAGCATGAAACTGAAATCAAACAGTAGGCATTTTTAAAAGTTATCTAACAAATTATCTATGTTAAAAAAAATGATTGTTGGGTTGTCCTCTAGTTGTATATATACTGGAAATACTGATTAATAATAATCCATGCTTTCTTAGATAATAAAGAACAAGCTGGGGAGGGGGGGAACCCCCAAACCGACAAAAAAAAAGAACCCTTACTGCTGTAATTTTGATGTGCTGTGTCTAAATGTTCTGTCAGGATGCAAGACAAGGGCTTACATGTGCTCTTCGCATACTCAGCAGGAACTTGACTCTCCTTGCTTTAGAAAGCTTTTAATTTCTGGTAATTTTCTCCCAAAACCCTTCATACTGGTCATTTTTTATAAATACGCTGTCGTTGTGACACTCTGGTATGTTTTAAAAGTACTTTACATAGGTTAAGTGGCAAGCAGCAAATGCTAAGGAAGACCTAATCAACCTGCTCTATTAGTGTATATATATTTAGTCTCTTAGTTGTATATGTAATGTTTTTAAGTAGAGATTTTACATGACCATATAAACATACTACTGTCAAACCTCTCACGTCACTACGTACTCTTTTCACATTTCTGTCAAGCCTCTGGTGTGTTTTTTCCCTGACTTCTGTGACCTTTTGCTTTCATACATCCGGCTCAAGGTACAGCATATCAAAACTGAGACTGACTGGCTGCTCTTCTTGTTCACTTTCTAAATTCTCATTAATGCTTAACTAGATGTTTTTCAGTAGATGCAATTGCTGTGATGACCTACAGCATGTTGCTGTTTGACCCAGCACAGGAATGGAAGTGTCCAGTGCAAATTCAAAGCTAAAATCCAGTGAAGTCTGTGCTGTGTAATTCAACAAAGTGAACCAAGCCATGCAGCAGTCCTCAGAATGAATTTCCTGTCATGTCGATTACAGTCGGTTTTATAATGTTCAAGTAAGGCTTCTTTTGAATGAAACACTTCTGTCAGATTTGTTCAGTGGTGTTTAATTCTGATTTGGTATTTGTTTCAAGGACTAAATATCTAATTTACTTCACCACTGTGGATGTCGTATACCGCATACTGAAAGGGAACGTTGATTAGCAAAAGCATTCATGTGGCACAGCACCAGTTTTTTTCTGTATCATCCTGAAACTCCTGCTTACAGCAAAGATCTCATTATTTTGTCTAAAAAAAGCAAATAGCATGCAAGTACTATTAATCTTAATGAAAGCCTACTATGCAGCGAGGCAATTAGCTAGACACATGGAGTACAAACTAAGACCTCAGAAAGCAGCGGTTTCTTTTAAGTGCACTTTTTCCTTTTTTCTTTTTTTTCTTTTCAGTTTTATAGAATGGAGGGACTCATGCATAAATCTGCAAGATGCAGTTTCAAAGCATGTCATGGGCTACACGAAAAACACAGTTTCCCATAAAATCTGCTTCCAGAGTTCTACATTGCAGAATATGGTCACAGCTTGGTTCGTGGAAAAAGAAAAGCCCCTGAGCCTGGAAGGGGGTTACGTGTCTCTGCTCATGCCTATTCCTGAGTGGAGCTGGGGTGCATTCCTGAATAGTACAAATGGCAAATACAAATAAACGTGCCTTGTACTTTATACGAAGTATTATGTCTCCCTTGTAGGTGCTTCTTCCATGTTGTAGCAGGACTTCAGAAATTCCTTGCTTCTAGGAGCAGCTGCCCAGAAGTGACGGGCTGCCTGCAAGCTCTGTCTTTGCTACCCCATCTGTAGATCATTGCCTTGCTGTTCTCGGTGTGGCGTGCCTGCCAGGTGCCTCAGTGCAGTCAGTCCCTGACCCAGCTTCGGCATCTAGTCTCTCAAGTCCTTTATGGCTCTGCCACGAATCGGCATGTTTCAGTACCAGAGCAGATGGAAAGTGTTAAGCGTGCAGGAGACAGTTCTGTAACGTAGTCTGTGTTGTGTATCAAATCTGTCCAGCAAGTATTCATCTCTTCTAGGAATCTTGGTTCCTGGATGACTCCTGTTCTAAGGGAACATCATTTACATTCCTGAATGTAGTGATGTTTTCCTGAACCAGTTTTTAATGGTTTGGGGGCTGTTGCTGCCTTTTCTGTGTGAGCATTTCTCTCTCTTTCTCTCTCTCTCTCTGATAGGATTTAGGCCTAACTGCTTTAATAAAAACTTTTGTGTGGACAACTAATGCCTATATTAACCTACTAGTAAGGTAGAATTATTTAGAATTGAATGGATGTGTTTGTCAAGGTGACATGATTTTTTTTTTTCTTTGTCATCATATTTGTACAAAAGTCTCTGTTCAAACTGAGAAGGTATTTCTGATAACTCAGTATGCCATGTAGCTCTCAGCGTAGAGTATCCTTTAAAATGGGGATGTGTTAAGAGCAGTATTTTCCTAAACATTTGAAGTTAATTGTAAATCTGGCAACAGGTTGCTGCTATTCATGTGTAGAGGAAGCACTCCTCAGTCTGTATGATTGCCCTGTACATTTGCCGTAGCATCTCTATGGTTTGCATACATCTTAGTGGTTTTTCATTTGTCAGCATGTTTTCTCAGAGCTGGACTATCAAGCAAGGCAGTGGAAAGATTCTCATTCCCCTAAATAGTTCTGTGAGGAAAGGAATATTGTTTGGATGTAATACAATTGTAATAGTCATATAAATCATCTTCAGCTAAAAAACCACGTTGTCGTAGTCCTAATTGTCCACTAGAAGTAGCGTATCCTGGCCCCCTTGTCAGTCCCGCTCTGAATGCGGCAGGATGTTAGTCTTCCTGTGGAGGTAGACCTGGTGTTGTACCTGTTTTTACAGAATTCTTGTGCATGGATCTTGGAAATTCAAGCAGTATTTGAGGTATTTTCTTGGCTTATCTGTAGTAAGAATTATTACAGAAAAAAAAAAAATCTGCCGATACTCACTCTTGACAGAGTTTGGCATTCTTCAGAAAGCGCTGCCCTTTCTTTCCTGGCTTGATATCCATCCCTCCCTGTCCTCAATTATGGTGTGGGATTTTTTTTTTTTTTTTTTAAGACAGTCTTCTGGGGGCAGCAAAAAGCAGTCCCTGAAGCCAGCCTCTTCCACCTTCTATCTGTGAGCATTTGGAATATAATAATACAGTAAATATTTTTGCTGTCTATATCCCATATGTGCAGGAGCTGGTGTTTTGCTGTCTCCCTGTCTCATATTATTCATGACGTACCAGCTTTGAGCAGAGCATGCTGTTTACCATCTCTTTCTTTCTCCAGTGTTGGCTTCAACGTTCTGTTGGAGAAATATCCTGTGTTGGAATGCAGTACTTCCATGGCTTTCCTCTTTATCTGCTTTTGTTCTGTATTCATGCTTAAAAATCTGAGGTGTTTTCCTGGTTTTGTTCTCTGTCTTCATAACGTGACTTTCTTGACTAGTTTCCCTATTTAAGTATTTCCCAAAACGATATAACTAGGGATGTGGGGTGCCTTCTTATTTTGATCCTGATTCTTTGTCTTCCATTAAAACAAAACAAATCCTCACAATCCTAAATTAATGGGTGCACCTTCTCATGAGGTTGTTTTTGTTGTTGTTCTCCTCTAGGCTTGAGAGCAGTACACTTTAGTTTATGAAGCTGGTAGAGCTTTGTTTGAACTTGATTATTTCAGTATATATCCGATGTACATTAGCAGAGGTGTTTGGTTATGATGGTATGTTCAGTCACTGAGCCTCATAAAAGGATTTACATTTGAAATAGGCTGTTAAAGGACATTCTTATTTGGTGCTGGCAGGAGATTTATGGAAAAAATATATATATATATATAGCCATTCCAGGCGTAGGGATGTTCTGAGCTGTTGCAATTGACTGCTGCTCTCATTATTCTAATTCAAAGTAATGAAACCCAGAGAGTGTAAACTCATTGCTTGTAAACCCACAGGAACTGTTCTGCTTTGATATTTAGAGAAGGTGAAGAGAATTTCCATCATTGAGAAGGTTAGAAAGATTGGATTAAAGTTGTAAACTCTTCAGAAATATGTTTTGATTAAATATGTGCCTGGTTTTATTTGATCTTCAAAGATAAACTTCTGTTGTCTGGTAAACTGTTCTCTTTGCCAAGTAATTAAGAAGTGAAAAGTAAGTTAATATTACAACTGACTGCATGGAAGCTTATTCTGTGTACTGTTTTTCTTAAGCTCATTGTTTCCTGCATTCTGGAGATGCCATGAAAGACATGCCATGCGTAGTTGGGTAAAGACTGGTGCATTCTGAAAGAAATTATGTGATACTGTAGTGGGTTTTTTTTATTGCTTAAAGAGCTGTCTTCTGTGACTATCACACAAATCTTTAGAATCATAAAATGCAACATCAATCTTTAATTGAGCATCTCTATTAGATAACTTGGATATATGTTGGTCTGCTCTTAAATGGCCTCTAAACATAATTTAACAAGGTATGGTTCTTTCATTTTCATGGTCCAAACTTTTCCTCTGTCTTTTCATTATGAAATACTAGTCACTATTATCTGGTGTTTCTTAGATTGTGGAGATTTCTGAAGATGGGTAGATATTTCTTACAGAACTTTTAATACTCAATCCAGACCTTATTTCTGGAAGAATTACTTGCAAGTTTCCTCTTCAGGGATTTTTAACTTGACTTGTTTTCTCCCTTTGTAATAAAATTCTGAAAATTTTAGCGTCTGTGTTTTGCTTGGTTCCATCCAGTGTGGATGTGTCTTTTTCTGGTTTACATTTAGTGATCACACGCATATTTCTGTGTTGTTTGCTGACATGCCAGTCTAGTGCTACAGCTGCTGTGGCTGCTATCATGAGTTGTCTGACAACTCACAGACCTTTTCACAACCAAAACTTGCTTTTGATTTAATGACTTGGAAGGGAAAATTGGATTATGTAAATTTCAAAATTGATCAAGCTTGAAAAAAATGAGCATTTTAGCAGCATAGTAGTACTGATACCTCTGGCATACCCCAGCCTGCTGCTTCTGTCAGTGTTCCTCCTCCAGCAGTGGGTGGAAGTCGGTGACCTGGGGAAGAATACAAGAATAGAGCAACTATGTAATGACACTTTTCAAATACTCTACCAGGCCCCCGCAGGTGCAGGTTTGGGGGCACTTTGCATAGCTTCTGTTAAAAGTAATACAGGGCAGGATTAGTGGTTTTGGGATGCCAAAGCTTGTGGACTTTCTGTTGATACCAGGCCATGAGTTTGAGTGCAGACGACAGGTTCTGCAGTCATGCCAGCAGTTGCTCAGAGAACCAGTGCCTTGCCACCTTCTCCCAGAATCCTCGCCTGGAAAATACTCCTGGCTTAACTAAAAGCACTGTTAATTAATCTGGGCTTAATCTTCATTCTCTTGTCTCTTTCCCTCAGGAATATAAACAGAAGCTTGCTCGGGTAACCCAGGTCCGCAAGGAGCTGAAATCCCACATCCAGAGCCTTCCAGATCTGTCACTGCTGCCCAATGTCACAGGAGGTCTGGCACCTCTGCCGTCTGCTGGTGACCTGTTTTCAACAGACTAGAACAAATGGTGTCCCCCAGTTTCCATTATTACCAGCAGAAGTAAGAAGACTCTGGTGTTGACTGGAAATCCAGTCTTCCAAGATCTACAGTAGGAAGGAACTTGCAGACCCTGCTTTCAACCTCTTGGCTGCTCATGCTCACCCTCTCCCTGTGTACACTGGCTCACGCTGAGGGGAGGAAAAAGAGCGCATTTTTGTGAGCTCTAAAGGGAGTGGGGATAGTCCACATAGGCAAACTTTTCTCATATTTTTCCATACTCCTTAGTTGCTGTTTGCTCTTAGCACTTGTTACCCCCACAAAAGTCTTGAGAATCATGTACATACATAACCTGGGAAGTTTTCAAAGAAACGTTGACCATCTAACATTTTTCTCTGTAAAAGTATCATATTGTTTCTGAATAAGTCTTGTCTGTTTTAGTTGGGTTTCTGAACCTCATCTCTGAGAGCAGTAGAGTGGCTAGTGGGCTTCGTAGGGATGTGTGTGCAGGTCCTGTACCATGTCAGCGTAAGAAGGTGGCATCTACTGAGCAATGGTACAGAGAAGCATTTTTCTTAAATCTACAGTTCCTCACTCTGTTGTGGGACTGACATGAAGATAGTTCCTATTTGGCATGTACATAACTTGAAACTCGCCACAGGCAATAAAAATAAGCAGCTTTTCTTTGTGAATTAGAGAGAGTTTCAAAATTTACACTCTGCTGAGCAATGCAGAACTGGGTATTACCTAAACGAGAGTGGAAGTAAATTTTGTTCTAGCTACCTTAGGTTTATACCACATTTTTCCTCTTCATTATACAAAATGAGATGGTCACAGAAGCTTTGCTTTCATGAACTGAGAGGTTGGAATGGTGTATTGCAACTGGTGATATCCCAGTGACAGGCACTGTCTGATCTAATCTGAGGATGGTTACATTGGAAATACTATTCTATAAATTCTCTCCGTAACTTTAGTGAAGTTATTTGATTAACAGCAGTTAAATGTGGTATAAATATTTATTTATATAGAAAATAGACCCATATATATGCACATGTACCATGTCCATGCATGTAGATATTAGAAGCATGAACTTAATTTTGTGTCACAGATTATTGTGAGTTGATTTTTATAATTGGGAAAATTAAAAAAAAAAAAGAGGGGTGGGGGCAAATTTAAAATACTCTTAATTCCATGATGTTGCTAGCTAATGTTTTAGCTGCCACAGATGTAGTTACATTTCAGTTTGTGTGTTAGGTCTAACAAGCTGGACTCTGATCACTGAAAACCATTCCAATTTGGATAACAATTCTGTTTAAATTTAGCACCTCTCACTATAAAACATTTTAAGTTTCTGGAAACACTTGATCTGGTAATACAGGTTTTGTAACACAGAAGCTGAAATCAGTTGAAGTGACGTGCTGTGTTTGTGCCTCCCTGTAGTCTTAAGCTGCTGTTGTCAAAGACATGAGAGGAAACCTACATAAATGCAAAGCTTGTTCTGCATTCTCATTAATTTATTTTACAGGGTATTCAGTAGCCTATTCAGCATGCAGTTAAGTCAATAATGCAGCATTTTTTGGTCATTAAGTTTTTAAGAAACTCATGTCCTTTTCTTACTGACGCTTCCTTTTGTCCTTTTTTTTTTTTTTAAAAAAAAAAAACAAACTCCTTGCACCCTTGCTGCCCACCCAAGAAATGTGTTTTCCTCTTTAGTTTACAGGAGATTTTCCAGTGGCAGAACTATTCTTTCCATTAATTGGTTTGATTGTACAGCCTTTTATGGTCCAAACGTTATTTAGATAAAGCACTGTACATTCTCTCTGCTTTTGCCAAAAATGAAAAACAAAAAACCCTCACCAAACCTTGAAAACCCAAACCAAAAGACTCGTTTCTATCCTGTCTCAGCTCATGGAGTTACCCTGAAGCTGTTTTAACCAATAATTATTTTGACCATTGATTGAATGTGTATTCATTATAGGACAAAAAAATCTGTCATAAAAAACATATGTAGACAAATGTGTTGACATCTCACGCTGTTGTTTTGGGCAGATCTTCTGTGAGAGAGTTGTATGTTTGTTTTTTAATTGAAATGTTTTGATTATTTTTTTTCCAAATATATGTGTGTGTTTTATTTTGCTTAATTTAAATGAAGTCTTGTGGTTTTTAATTTTATTTGTTTTACTTTTTGGGCAAAGGGCATCTGGTGAACTGGGTGACATCCTCTCAAGATTAAACAGATTTCCCCAAGGTGTGTCATTTTTTAACAAAAGCTTAAACCTGTATATGAATTGATTTAGGAATTAATTTAGACATATAGGCTGCCATTTGTGACAGCAGTATATTCTGAAATGTCTCATAGATATCTATTTTTGAATAAAGAGGGTGTCGTTGAATAGTAGTGGTTTTACTTTTTTTTTTCGCAATGCAGGTGTTGCTGTGGCACGCTGTGGGTTTTCTTTTGGGTTTTTTTCCCCTCTAAAATCGGAGGCAGTGAGTGCTGAATGGGGCTTACATCAGAGTTTGTAGGTGTAGAGTATCGTTTGAGTTTATCAAGTTACAGTCACACTTTCTGACAGCTTATATGCAACTTTCTCAGGTCATTACTGCAACGAACAAAACCAAAATATGCTGCCCTGCACTAACCTCTGCTTTGAGGGGCACAAGATACAGAAGACTAACGTCTTAATTCAGGTTATATGGAGGACATGTAAATAATTACTCTTAAAAAAAAAAAAAAGGCAAAGAAACAAAAGCCAAAGCTGGAAGCCAGGAAACTGGCTTTTCTGTACAAGCATCAAGAGCCGCTGTTGCAGCAGGATCTGTGATACTGCGTGACCGACACCTTTCTGCTTTAGAGGAGGGGGGTCTTCACCTCTTACTGGGTGTCAGTTCTCCCAGGGGCTCGCGGGGGGACTTACGGGTTCTCCACTCTGATTAACTACGATTAACGGTCTCTTTGGGCGAACTTAGCAATTGTTTCATGTGCCTTGGAGAGTGTCTGTAAAGCTGCTTACATTTTTATACCAATTCACAAATCGTCCAGAGAGCACATATTTAGTACTCCTGCCTTGAAGGGCTTGCGGAAGTTGGATACACAGCTTTCTGTGAGCCGGAGGGAGCCTGATTGACTCCTGCCAGTGAAAAGCCGCCTTTGTGTTGCGTTTCGAGGAACTAGGGTGAGGCTTTCAAAGGCGTAAAATGTGGCTAGATGCTGGATGTCCTTTCTTGCCCTTTGAGATTTCCTCCCCGCCCCCCCCTGCCCTTAAAGAACGGAAACAAATGCCTCCAAAAATACTTGACTGTTACGCAGCTTTCAGTGCAGTTACCTACTTCAGTGCACTGGGGTGTTCCCTTCGCTCCGCGTACTCACCGGGCGTCGCGGTACAGCGAACTAACGCTGGCTTGCGCATCCGTGGAAGGTGAGAACGCGATCCTAGTCGACTAATGCGTACGACTGTAAGATCACAGGTCATAAGGTGCTGAGAAAGCAAGGCTGGCATAGCCTCGGCGCAGCGGTGGCTTTCTGGGGAGGCGGTGAGCGGTTGTGCCACGCGGTGCCCGACGTCGCGCCCCACGGCGGGATTGCCGTGGGCTCGGGCCAGTTATCTACTTGGGCCGAGGGTTGATACGTTCCATAGTCCGTTCTAAACTTCATGTATGTTTATCTTTAGGATTAGTTAGAAAAGGTGTAAAATGCACCTCATGCCACCTGGGGGAAAAAAAAAAAAAGACCTTGTAAAACACCTGCACGAAACGTCGCTGCAGACGTCTTAGCGGAGCGAGACCGGGCCCGCGTCTGCCAGTGATTTCACTTGCTTTCAGGGAAGTGCCGCAGGCGTCGGCTCCTTCTCCCCGTTTGAACTTCACGGTGGTTTGTAAGGTTGGGGTCCGCCAGGTTTCCTAGGGCTAGTCGTATTTTGGAGATTTTTGGATAAACAAGTGAGGAAAACGAGCCGGAAGGACTGGGAAGCTCTGGAAGCCTTGGAGGGTCAGTATTACCGCAGTACGAGGAGAGAGGATTGTGCATTGGCACTAAAGTATTCTTTTTGTACCATCTTGGAAAGTAAATTCTTGTCTCCGTAGCCACGTGCAATGGAAGTGAGGTTTGAACCGGTGGTTTGTAAAGCAGAAGGATAAAAACGTTCCCGTTAAAGTACGGCAAGTAAAGACTCTCGGATTAAAAGCTTCGTGAGAGGGGAAATGCCAGGGCTGGTTTCACAGCGCGGGGGCCGCCGGTGGGCGCCGGGGGCCTGGGGTGGAGGGGGCGGCTGGCTCGGGGGGGCGGCGCCTGGTCCGGAAAGGAAGAGCCAAAAGTCTGAGGGTTTGCGTACCCGCGGGCTTGGCTTTCGCGGCCTTGCGCTCGCTGCCAGAGGGTCCCGGCGGCGCGGGGGAGGCTGGCGTCCAGCTCGGGGTTCTCTGGGAGGTCCAAGAAACGAGCTTTTCTGAGGGATTGTGTTGTGAAAAGCAAGGACTTGTGGAAAGGGGATTGGAAGGAAATGGGTGTGAATTACAAGGCAAATGCCTTCATCTCTTCTGGAGAGCTGCTGCAGCCTTTCCCTCCTCCTCCTCCCTTCCCCTCTTCCTCCGCGCGCAGGGATTGCGCCAAGAGCCTGCTGGAAGGCGACAGCAGGCAGAAAGCTGCCTGTGTGTTGGTGTTTTCGGTAGGGCTTCACACGGCACCGTTTAGCGACAGATTTTAAATGCCGCGGAGAACGCAGGAGGCTCTCGGTGCGGAAGCGCCCGGGGCCCGTGCGGAGCGGGTCAGCGCGCTCGGCCGCGCCGTGCTCGGCAGCGCCGGGGGGGACGCGCGTCACGCGGGAGGAGAGCGGCAGCCCTGGGAAGGTGCCCTGAGCCCCGTGCCTGGCGTCCCCGTGGTTAAACCGCCCGGCTTCTGCCGCGGGCATCAACGCAGCAGCCGTTCCAGTGAGATGACGGGACGTTTGCCACGCGAACTGCCACAGCAGATGACAATCACCGACTCTGCTGCAGTCGTCAGATACGGCTTGGGAGATACTTTGTGTGCGGTCCAGGGAATAGGAAGCTAAAGTGTGCGTTGATACGGGGCGTGCAGTTGTGTTCTCCCTGCACCTGCCGCCTGTATTTTCTGGCACAGAGTTAACCATGAGCCATTTTCCTTCACCTAAAACGGCTCCAGTGATGTTTTCGCAGTTCTTCCGGTGCTCTGGGGCAAGGGAAGCTTAGCGTTTGTCTTGGGAGATCGAGCAGCTTCAGACAGGTCGTCTGTGTTGATCGGCCGCGCCGCCAGCAGCCATGGGAGTAACCCAGCATCTCCTCTCGGCTCCCCTTTGGCCGCGCCGCTGCGGCTCTCGCGGGCTGTGCGGGGGAGCCCGGTGCTGAAGCGCTGCCGCCCCGACGTGGCGCCCGCGCCGGCAGCAGGCTGCTGGGGCTGCTTCTCGCCCACCCCGGAGCCGGCGGGGGAGCGGGCGGGCAGGCTCCCGGCACCAGCGCGGGCTCCGGCGGCGCGCCCCGAGCGCGGGAGCGCCCGCCACGCACCCCGCAGGCGTTCCGCCCCGCTGAGCCCTCGCAGCGGTTGCAAAGACACGACCCGTCGCTCTCCGGGTTCTCCTTCGTGCAGGGACCCGACGCGGGGTTGCGGCCCGGCTGGCTCGCTGTGGTTGAGCTTCGTGCTGCTGCCAAAACGGATCGGTGTGAGAGCTAACAATAAATCGTCGGCGGAGCGAGGGTCATCGTGTCTCTCCTCTCCGGGAGGAGGCGAGCAGCTGGCCAAAAGCGCCTGGCTGGCTCTCACCAGTCTCCTTACCAGTGTGCCCGTGTGCGTCCAGCCCGGGCAGGATGGGCACCTGCCCCGCGCGGCGGAGGGGAGCAGGGACCGAGGCCGCGGCGCTGGACTTGTGGGCCCTTCCCTCCCGGGACGGCCGCTGTAACGGGCTCAGGCGGGCACAGAGAGGCTCTTGGAGTTGTAACTCCTTGATGGCCGCGCCGAAAGAAGCGTTTCCCTGTGGTGTCTCCTGCGCCTCCCGTGGTCTCGGAAAAGGGGGGCGGCTTCCCGCGGGAGCTCTGGCCATCTGGGGTTTATTACGTGTTTTTCTCTCGCTGTTTGCTGGTGCCTCAGGCGTCCCGTTGGTTCAGCGAGTGTAAAAACAGGCTCGTGTTGGCGGAGGAGGAAGGAGAGCTTTGGAGAGGTGGTGGGATTTGAAAATCCTTCGGAATTGTACTTGTGCGCGCTCTGATTTATGGTAGCTTGTTCTAGTCTCCATCCATCAATGAAGGGAAGTTAAAGGTCCTCAAGTCTAAAATGAGTTTACGGTCACTTCTCGGCAAGTCAACATCTCTGGCGAGCTGAGATGTATTAATAACTTCTCCACCATAAACGGTCTCGCATTGCTCTGGCACTGGGGTTGATGCTCAATTAACAATTCTCCCATGCCATGGATGCTGTAAATATTTGATTTATAATTTATTGCTTGCATGGCAAGAGTGCCCCAGTCTCATGGCTGTAGCACAGTGCAGCGTCCGGGGATGCAGGGATGGGCGCAGGGACGCTGACCCCGAGCTATGGCAGCTGGCGGTGCCTGTTCAGCCCCAGGAGAGGTCCCACGGCAGCTCTGGGGCGTTTCTCACGGTCCTTAAAGGACGCCTGCAAAGGTGTGTGGGGCAAACACCCGTGGGCTTGGCCGAGGTGCCTTAAGTAATTCGTTAGGCTCTGCAAACAGTCTGGCAGGGGGTGGTGGTTGCTGGATAATGGGGGAGAAACCAGCCCCAAAGAGAGCCAAACCCCAGAGCCAAACACAGCGTCTGGAGTCTCTTCTGAGCTCGATTCTCATCAAAGCAGCCTTGCTCTGCTGAGCCTCAGATGGATGAGAGTGACCTTCAGAAATAGCTGTGCTAATGTTTATTTTATCAGGACCCAGCTTCGAACCAGAGGAGCTGCCGGTTATTTTTAAACCAGGCATTGAGCAGCTTGAAGCCTGGCTCAGCAGAGCTGCGTGTAACAAATGCTCTTTAAAGTAAGGCCGTGCATCATCGCTGGCTCTGAGGAATGTTCCTGACAAGGGGAGGCAGCGCTGGGTTCACGCTGTTAACTCCTTCGGGCACCGCTGCTGCTCTGGGGCTCTGTGCGCTTGGGACTCGTGTCTCGGGGGGCTGATTCTGCCGGAGCTGGGGGCTGGCGTGGTCCCCCCGCTCGCCCTCCCGGCTGCAGGAGGAGGCACTCCGCATCCCCGTCTCTGCTGGAGCTCCTGCCCTGTGTGGGGTGGTGGGCGCTCGGTTTCTGTCCCTTGCGAGAGCCGCTCGAGACAGCTCCTCAGCCCTCTGGGGGGCCGGACCCTTCCTCCCCTCCGGCGTCCCCGCGGTGGTCCCAGCCGCCCCGCTGCCTTCTCTGGTTGCGCTCGGGAAAAGCAGGACAGAGGGAGGTGGTGGTTAAACCTCCACAAGGTAAGGGGAGAAGGATCGTGCGGCCGTCCTGGAGGGTTGTCTTGAAAGATTTTGGAAGCCAAATAACCTGCTGCCATGCACGAAGCTGGACCCCCTCGCCCACAGCCGGCCCCGGGCCTCCCCTGGGGTGAGCGGAGCCGGGGCGCGGGGACGGCTGGCCCTGGACGCCCTGCCAGGCGCGCGCGGCTGCGTCTGGAGCGCTGCACGCCGAGATCTCGTCTCGTCTCGAAGATACGCAGAAAGGGAAGCTGGAGGACGGGCTGTCCCAGCCGCACCCCATCGCAGCCGCGACGGGAGACCCCGGCAGCCGCCGGCAGTGTTGGTGGGACCGGGACCGGCTGGGTGTGAGCTCAGAGCGGGGTCCCCTTGCGTTACAGGCTGTCCCCCAGTTCGGGCGGGCAGCACCTGGGTAGGGTGCGTCCCCTCTGCCTGGGGCTGCCCTGTGGATGTGGGAAGCCTTGTCTGCGGGTCCGGGCTGTGCTGTGGGAGGGGGAGAGCCACAGGGGTCACCGCCCCTCCTGGAAGCACCCCGAGAATGCCAGGCTGTGCCGGCTCCGCAGCTCGGGGCGCAGGGAGGTGGCTGAAGCGGAGCGGGGCAGCGTGGCTTTAGCACAGCAGCGCACTGGCCGCAGCACTAAACCCCCAGCTTCAGTGCTGGGCTGGGGGTGAAGTCGCCCCCCCCAGCCCAGCACTGGGCGAGGAGCTGCTGGGTGCCTCTGTTTGGAGAGGATGCTCAAGAAGAGCCAGGTCTGGCTTTTTAAAAGTGAAAAATAGAATTTTTATTCAGTGCTTGCAGAGTTAATTCATGTCAAGGCAATGTCCCATCCCTCACCGCACAGTGTGTGCAGCGCCAGGAACGGTTATTAAAGCGAATACCCTGCTTTACCTATGCAGTAGGGGTTGTGTGCAGTATATATTTATATAAATAGATGTTATATATGTATATAGCGTATAAACAGCTTTGTGCTCACAGTAGAAAATCTTTTCTCTACGCCTTGCGTTCAGCGAATTGTAACGGCACGCGTGAGCACGGCTGAGGCGCAGTCAGTGCTGGAGAAGGATGTTCTGGTGTTTGGTTTAGGAAATCGGCTTTGGGCCCGGGGCTGTCAGCGCTGCAGAAAGAGGAGGGGGCCGGGTGCGGGGGTCCCTGCCACGCGCAGGCCAGGGGACAGCAGGACGGGGACGGTTCCACCTCGCGGGGCCAGGGAGAGGCGGTGAAGCGAGTGGCTGCCGCAGGGAGCCCCCCCGAGACCCCTGGCCCCTCTCTCCCGTCCCTCCTCCTGCCGCCTCCCTCCCCGCAGCATCGAGCGCTCCCGGGCACGAGTGCGGCACCACAGCCGCCGCGCGGGGGTCGGGCTGGGCTTTGGCAGTCGCCCTCCCTCGTGCTGCTGGGACCGTCTTGGGCTAAAGCAAGTGTGGGGCTGGCGAGTCCCCGAGCGGGAGGGGAGGAGGGTCTCCGCAGCGGGGGGGCTGCGGCAGCCCCTCACTTGGGCTGGGGTGCGATGATGACGTTGCGGTAGCCCTTCACCCCCGTCAGCTTGTCGCTCTCGAAGTCCACCATGAGCTTGCGCAGCCCCGCCTGGCGCGGCACGAAATCCAACCTGAACTTGGCCTCCGCCTGCGGCTCCACGGGCTCCTCGCTGAGGAGGGCAGGGGGTCAGTGGGGCGGCCCCTTTCCCTCCTGGCGCCCTGTCACCCTCCCCCTGCCCACAGGGACCCCAGGAAGCAGGGACCCCCCCTCCACAGCGAGGCGTGGGGCAGAGCTGAGTCCCCACACCCACGGGGACCCGCGCAGCCCCAGCTCCCGCTGTGCCCACAGCAGGGCCAGGCTCCCTGGGGGACTCCGGGCACAAAACCCCCTCCCTGCCCTGTTCCCAACGGCCCGGACGGGTGAAGGGGAAAAGCTCTTACAGCTCCTTGATCCGCTGCCCCTCGGTGAGGCCGGCACCCTCCACCACGAACACGCAGTTGTGCAGCGGGGCTGCAAGGGGGTTCACCAGGCTGATCTCTGCCACCAGCTTCCGCTTCTGCATCGGCTCCCCTAAAATCTGCAAGCAGCAGGGGTTGGACCCCAGCACCTCCCCGCCTGGGGGCCGGGGTGCTCTCCTGGCCACGAGCCTGGCGGAGCTGAGGCAGGGCGCCGGGGACGCAGCGCCCCGGCGATGCAGATGCCCCCTCAGCGATGCAGGACCTGCTGCCGCGGTGGGGTTGCGCCAGGGCTCGGGTCACTGGGACCGACCCCCCAGCGTGACTGCAGCAGCCCCCTGAGAACGGGGAGATGTCCCCCCCCAGCCCCACCCAGGACAGGGCGCTGAGCCCTTACCCTGATCTTGATCTCTGGATTCTGGATGTAGACGTCCCTGACGGCCACCACAACGTCACCGGTCTGGTACTCGGTCAGGAGAGCCACCACCTTGATGAGGTTGTCCTGGGTCAGGCTCTCCCCGTACTTCTTGTACAGGACGCGCAGGGGCACGCTCTTCTCTGGAAGGGGAAGTCGAGCGGGGTCAGGGCTCGCCCCCTCCCCAACCCAGCACCCATGGCCCCATGCTGGCGCTCATCTGGTCTGGGCTCCCCAGGTGCTTCTCCGGGCACCTTGCAAGGACAGGAGAGTTGTGGGGGAGCTGGGGTCCCCCCAGCACTGGGGACACCCCTGCACGAAGGGGCAGCGCAGGGCGGGCAAGCGCCACGAGCTGCTGGCTGGAGCAGCCGCGAGCCTGATCGCTTCCCCAGGAAAACAGGTTACGTTTACCTGTCGTTGCCCCCCAGATCACCGGCGCTTCCCAACCGAGCCGCAGACACCCGCGGCCGGTCACCGCGTGCCCAGCCAGGTCCTCGGGTGCTGCCGGGCTGCTGGGTGCCGGTGCCGCGAGCGCCCCGCTCGGGGTGGCGGGGAGGGACCTGACGCCAGGCACCAGAAGCGACGTTCAGGGCGTGGGGAGGGGAACAGCCATGTGCCGGGGCAGGACCCCGCGACGCGCCTGCACCGGGGCCCGGCGGGGCTTCGCCAGCCCCTCGCAGCCGGAGGCAGCCCGGCTCCCTGGCATCGCTTGGCCCTGAGCGCTTCATCCCAAAGCCCTGCGGGGCCAGGGCTGCCTGTGCCGGGGGGAAGGAGGCTGCAGGGGGCCAGCGGTGGAGCAGCCCCGGAGAGGCCATGAGCGCTGGAAGGGAAGCCCGGCGCTCCGGCGGCACGGCGCGAAGTGCTGGCGCGCCGGCTGAGGCTGCGGGCACAGGGACGGGGAGGGGCTCCCTAAAGGCTGCAACGTGGGGGGTCCCCGGGTCTATATTCCCAGGGAGACGCTTCAGGAGCTCGTAATTAAAGTCTCAGAGAACTTGGATGTTAATGTTGGATTAACTTGTGGTCGGGAACGTTAAAGACCCTAAAGGCCAGCCGGCTGACACCCCGCCGGTGCCGGCTCCGCAGGGAGGGGTTGCTAGCACGAGCAAAGGCAGGGTCCCGCTTCCCTTCGCGCCGGCGGGAGCGCGCACGTTCGTTATTCCCTTAACGCAGCTCAACAAAGAGCGGAGTGCTGCATTTGTTACGGGCCCATAAGGAGAGCAGATCTCGACGCAGATTAAAAACCAGGCTGTTCCAAGACAGCAGATGTATTATGTTTCCAAGGCCTGAAGGGTCTGTGGAAAACTGATGTAAACCGAAACTCTTGTTTAATTACCAGGCGGTAACGCTAATTTGCCACAAAGGCCAACGAAGGTTCACCGGGCCCACGCCACGACAGCTCTGTGGCGAAATGCTGTGAGGCATCACGCCCACCCAAGGAGATGCCGAGAGCTTCAGCGCTGCTGTGACCAGCCTGGCCAACAAACCCCAGCACCGTCTGCCCCCCGCCCCCAGCCTGGGACCGCGCTTTCGGAGCTGACCCGGGGTCAGTCGCGCTCTCCCTGCCTGTGGGAAAATGCTGCCGGAGAGCCCAGCCTCGCCCGGTGCCGGCCGGCGGAGCAGAGGCGCACGGACGAGCAAGAGGGGGATGCGGACGCGCGCAGCGCGCTGGGACGAGCCCTGTGATGCGCGCAGCTCGCTCCCTCGGCACGGCGGATGCCACGGCAGTAACTTTCGTCCCGCTCTAAACGCGTCTCCAGCCCCCTGCCTGAGCAACGTTCCTTACCCTTTCTTCAAAGATTAAAAATCCACAGTGGCAGATAAATAAGGACAAAGCTCTGAAGGAGGCAGCGCTTACCGAGCAGCCTTATGACGGAGCTGCAGCTCGCACGAGCCCCCGCCAGCCTGGGGCTCTGCCCGCTGCGGTGGGCGCTGGCGAAGGGGGTGATGCGGCGCGGGATGCGTAAACGCCCCGGCGCCGGCTCTGGCCAGGGTCTCCTCGCTGGAAACCTCTCAGTGCTCCGCTGGGGGGACCCATCCCCGGCCCCTGCCCCGGCACCACGGCCTCAACGCAGACCCCCGAGATGCGGCTGAACATGGGAAATGGCTGACCTGAGCACAGCATCCTCTCCTCGCGGCCAGCAGGCCTCTTACCTGCCCGGGGGCCGAGGGTGACGTTCAGCAGGTCCTTCATGCCGCACTGGGGCCCGACGGTACCGTTGTAGCTGGCAGTCCGAGCGCACAGCATGAGCCGGCAGACTCGCTCTGCGTCTGTGTTGTTGTTGACGACGGCGAAGACGTCGAAGTCGCAGCCGTTGTTCGCGCCCTCCGACAGCTTGATCTTGAGGTGCAGCCCCTCGTCCTCCTCCCTCAGAGAGCTCTTCTCGTGCTCTGCCTTCGCAAACACTTCTCTCTCCTTTTCCGACCCTGCGGTGCATGGAAAAAAAACGTGGTTCCCAGGGGGGCGTGGGGAGGGCACGGTCCGGGCTGCTTTGCCCTGGTCCCCGGAGCCCTCCTGGTGCAGTTGCTGCGTGAATGAATCGTTCCCCCACTCTGTTCCCCAACAGCCGACCCCCCCGGGGCGTCTCTGCCCCCGCTGCCGCCCCGTACCCTCCGGGTACTTGTAGGTGTGGGTGATGTCCTCCCTGCTGTCCCTGCCCACACTCTTGGTGCTGATGTTCTTCCCCACGACCGAGGAGTGGGTGCTCTTCTTCTGCGACCCGTCTCGCTGCACCACCCAGTACACCACGTCGGCGTTCACCTCCGCGAAGACGAAGGGGATGTCGTACTTCAGCTGCAGGTCACCCTCCTTGATGGCTCGGACGGGGGCCGGCCCGCAGCAGAAAACCCCTGCGGGGAGCGGAGCCGCTGTCACCGCCCAGGGTTTGGCCACCGCGGGGGCAAGACGCAGTCGCAGCGAGGGGAGTCCCTGCCGTGCCGGGAGCGCGGGCGGGACGGAGCGCCTGCGTGGCGCGCGCCATACCTTCGCTCTTCTCCTGGGGCGTCGGGTCCAGCGCCTGCCACCCATCATAGCCAGGTGCCAGGTCTGGACGGGCCATCCAGGACTCCACCCAGCAGTGGAAGTTCCTACGAGGGAAGCCGGGATGTAGGGGCTCAGCCTCCCCCGCAGCCGCCAGGCCCCCGGGGAGGAGCTGGGGAAGGGGCAAACCGGCCCCAGGGGTGGGCAGGCTGGGGTCCCACCGTGCCGCTCACCAGATCATGTCCCTGGAGCGCCGGTCCTCCTCCCCCGTCTCGCTGAGGTAGCGGTCGATGACCAGGTTGCCGTTGGTGTCATGGGCCGAGTTGTAGTTGGTCACCACCCGGCTGGGGATCCCCAGGCACCGCATGACTGCGGGGAGGCAAGGCAGGGTGAGGCGGGGACGCTGCGGGTCCTGGGTTTGCACCGCGCCTGCCCTGGGGAGCCCCGGGTGCGCACGGCCCCGGGCTTGCACGGCTCCCGCACCACGGAGCCCGGGTGTGCACGGCCCCGGGTGTGCACGGCCCCGGGTGTGCACGGCTCCCGCACCACGGAGCCCGGGTGTGCACGGCCCCGGGTGTGCACGGCCCCGGGTGTGCACGGCCCCGGGTGTGCACGGCTCCCGCACCACGGAGCCCGGGTGTGCACGGCTCCTGCCCTTCCCTTCCCCCCAAAGAGGGGCCTGGGGACTGACTCCCCGGACGAGCCGGTTCCTGCAGCTGTGGTGGGACTCGCAGGCGCGACGGGGGCACGTGGCGCTGACAGTCTGTCAGGTTTTGATAGTGCAGTAGAAAAGGCACAAAAGTGGCTGCAAGCGCTTTGGGGGAGTGCACGGGCAGCAGTGCGCTGCAACCTCTTATTTAATCTCACAGCTGCCTTTTACTGCGAGTGGAGCTCCCCGGGGAGCAGGGAGGTAGTTATAACGCTTCAAAGGAAGGCTATAAACTTCTGAGAGTCACGGAAAATCCGCTTTAGTTTTCTGATACTTCTCTCCTCTAAAAAGTATCTCGTATATCTGTGATATATCAATGCACGCGTGCGCTCGTGCAGCCCCGCAAGCGCAGCGTGTTTCTCAGGGCAGAACTGCGCGAGCGTGCAAGGGTGCGTGTGCACCCCACAACGGAAACGAGCCCGGAATTTTTTTCTTCTCTTTCACCCCAGCTCGACTGCCTCGGTGGCAGCGAAATTATTTTGATCTCGGTGGACTCATGACCGTTGCAAACTTGACCCTAAAGCCACTTTCCTTCTCCTGGGCCATGCATCCAGCTCCCCTCTCTGCCTGGCCGGGGCAGCAGCACTAATTGAAAAGCCAGAGCCCTTTGCTATAATCTTTTCCCTCCGCTTCCTGACAAATTAGAGTAACAGAGAGCTTAATTGCTAAGCAATCACTGTGTGCTGATTGTAATCAGCCCCACCGGTTCCCTTCAGGGGGAGCGGGTGGAGGGCCGGGGGCCAGGGGAGGAGGTGGTGGGGGACACGGGTGACCCCGTCCTGTGGGAAGGGGAGACGGGAGACGTGTGCTCTCACCGGTACACGCCACGGCGGCGAAGACCCAGCACTGGCCGTACTTGACTGGCTGGCACGCAAATTTCTTCCACCTCTTGAGAATATCCACGCTCCCGATCCAGGCCATCGGGCTCATCCCGTCTTCGTAATGGTTGTCCCACCGTCCCGCCAGCACCCCCCGGTCCTCGTCGTTACAATTGACCTGTGGCACGACCAGAGGGGCGGTGAGGGAGGGCGACGGGGCACGGAGGGGCAGGAGCAGGCTGGGGGGGGCAAGCCCCGTCCCCCAGCTCACGCGTGCCGCCACCCCGCAGCCGTGCGAGAGCCTGCCGGGCCGCAGGCGGCCGCGGCGCATCCCGGCGTGCGGGGGATGCCCGGGTGGGAGACAGGGTGGGTGGGGAGGCTCTAATTGGGATGCGCTAATTGGGGGTGGGTCTTAGAAACACGTCCTCCCGCCCGGGGGTTTGGTATGACTGTCGCCTGCAGCAGCCGGCGAGGAGCCAAGGCTGCTCCCGGGGGGGGTGTGCCCGCCGCTGTACATCTCTGCTCTTAAAACCATCTCATGTATCTACGTGACATAAGGGCGGTAGCAAGAAAGGTTGTAAAGGGGATGCGAAACACCCTGGGGAAGGAAACTGGTGTAACTGGGGGCGAATGGCAAAGGCCACCTCTCTGTCACCGCTGCAGTTGCTGGGGGGACAGCACCGGTGTTTGCCCCCCGGGGACACCCTGCCGGGTGCGCTGGCGGCCGGAGCCCCGCAGAACTCACCATGGCGCTCACCACCCTGCCGATGTACACGGGGTCGTTGCGGCGGGAGCAATCCTGGTTCTGGTCCCTCAGGAATTTGGGGTTTGTGTCCAGCAGCTTGAGGCAGATGGACAAGATGTCATCCTCGAACTGGCACGGAGGGGGGAGGGAAGGCGTGTGAGGTCCCCCCGGCGCACGGGGCTCTCCCGCCCCGTCCGCCCTCCCCGGCTCACCACGACGCCCTGCCAGCGGAGCTGCCGGGCACACGGGGGTCCCGCGTCCCTGGGGTCCCCTCCCCGAGCCAGCCCCCGCTGAGTGACCTTCCCCAGTTTGTGCCGCCGTGGCGAGGGGCCGGCGCTGCGGCCGGTGCAGGCTCAGCCTGTGAAGCCCGAGGCCGAGCTCCCGCGCTCGCGGCGGGGCCAGATCCTGCTTCCTACAGCTGCTGCTGCTCTGGGGTCAGGCGAGGACCTGACCTCCGGGGAAAACCACCTATTTCCCATCGCCGGGTGACTCACAGCCCTTCCCCGAACTGAGGCGCGGATCCTGCGGGGGCCACGGGCACCCCCCGCTCCCGCCAGCCCCGCGGCCGCTCCGGGACAGCCCAGAGCTTGGGACGGGTGGCCGGGGCTCCCTGGGGCCCGGCGTGGCTCGGGAGCAGCTCGGGGCGCGGGTGCCGCCTTATCGGCGCGGCCGGCACGCTGCCGGCGAGCGTGTTATCAGGCGCCAACTCCCGGCGCAGCGTGGCCACCCCGATTAGGAACGTGTGGCCCCAGGGCCCCCCGGAGCCGTGCGGGAACGCTCCCCTCGCCCTGCGAAGTGAGCGCGTTCCCCTCTTGGAAGGGGGCTCGCGGCGGGTTTGTCCCACGGCTGCGTGGCGGGGCCGGGCCCCCCCGAGCTGCTGGCTGCGTTTGAGGCGCACGTTCGGGGGCACAGATGCGGCACCAGCCCCTGCGCCCCGCAGCGCCAGGCCTGCATGGGCCGGGGGTCCTGGGGGTCCCAGGGGTCCCGGGGGGCCGTGCCCCGCTCACCTGGCCGAAGTTCCAGGGGGTGGAGGTGATGTAGTCCCGGGCGCCCTGGTAGATGAGCCCCTGCTGCGACAGCACGTACTCGCAGCGCTCGTCCTCGTCTCGGAGGAAGACCGTGTCCTCTGTGGGGAGAGCGAGGGATGGGGACGGGGCTCTGCCCCCCGCCCCGCTCAGGGCTCCCCCCTCCCCAGGGACGTGCTGGGCAGCGACCGGGGATGGGTCTGGTGGGAAATGAGGCAGCAGGGGCTGGAGCCGCTCCCATCTGAAAAAGCTGCTGGAGAATTTCAACCCAGTTTGATTTCAGCTGATGGGAAATTTTCAGAGGGCTTGTGGTTTTCTTTCCCATTCTCTCTCGTTTCTCTTTCTTTCCTCCCTTTTATTTTATAGAGTCGGGTCTTTTCCCAGGAGGGGACACCTCCCCAGGGGGAGAAGCTAGCAGTGGGAACCGGGAATGCTGGCTGATATCGCCGCTGAAGCCATTTTGCTTGCACGGCAGTTACTGCTGGAAAAATCAGTATTTACTGGAAACACTTTCAGAAAAAAAGCAACACATACATCCCCAGCGCCAGTGCTCGGCACAGCGAAGCTTCCTAAAGCCCCTTATCTCGGCAGAGCCAGCACCGAGCCTTCGGGATGCAGGAAATCGGCCGTTTCGGCCCAGGTCTGGCCAGGCGCAGCGGGGCAGAGGAAGGACGTGGAGAGGTGGAAACCCCGGCCGTTGTTTGCCCAGCGCCATTAAGCCCTGCGGCACCGACCCTCCCTTCTGTGTTGTGCTGCCCAAATTTC